>NC_041391.1:107454941-107473828 GCF_002162155.2 Triticum dicoccoides | reverse complement strand
AAATTTTGACGAGTGCTGCTTATATAGGCAAAGCATTGGTCCCGGTTCATGGGACCAACCGGGATCAATGCCCCTCTTTAGTCCTGGTTGGTGCCACCAACCGGGACCAAAGGCCTCTTTTGCCTTTGGTCCCGGTTGGTGGCACCAACCGAGACTAAAAGGGGGGCATTGGTACCGGATTGTGCCACCAACCGAGACCAATGCACCCCTTTAGTCCCGGTTGGTGACTAAAGGCCTTGTGCTGCCCGCGTCGCGACACGAAAGTTTAGTCCCACCTCGCTAGCTGAGGGAGCTCGAGAGTGGTTTATAAGCCCTAGTCCCGCTGCCCTCTCGAGCTCCTCTCAAATGCAGGCTTATGGGCCTAAACCCACTATATGTGCTTGTGGGCCTATTGGGCCTACTACGGGCCTGAATCCTGGCCCATTGTTGGGTTTCTAGTCGTATTCAGGCCGTGGTGGCCCTTTAGGTGGCCCTTTTTTTATTTATTTTTTGCTTTGAATTATTTATTTTCTTTTGATTTTTGCTTTATTTTTTATTCTTTTTTCTTTTAGCTCAGAATAATTATAATCTTTCTGTTACTCCATTAGTTTCCAAATTTGAAGAATTATAATATTTATGCAACTAAAAATATATTTGGAGTGATTTTTTTCCTGCTATTTAATATTACTGCGTTTTAACATTATATTGAAAAACAGATTTTGTTATTTTAGTTTCTATCAAAAAAAATTATGACAATTCTTTTTGCTACTAAAGTTTCTAACAAAAAATTTTGAGCTATAAGACCCTGAAATTTAAAAGCATTTCAAATGAACTCTAAAAAGGTTGGAAGTTGGCATGGTATCATCATTTCATCCACATAGCATGTGCAAGAAAGTTGAGAGGGTTATGGCAAAAACTGGATGCACTTCATGTACAAAATGGACAATCTCTTTCGAAGTATCAGGATTTCATACGGGAACTTGTTTGTTACAACAATCATTTCAAATGAACTACGAAAAGGTTGAAAATTGGCATGGTATCATCATAATAGTTGTGGAGAAATTCTTCACTTTTTCTTCGCTTGTGTCCTTTCCTTATTGCGCCGTAACCATGGATAATCTTCATCATTTATCAGGATGCTTGGGTCAGCCTTGACTTTGAAGGGAGGAATTTCATGAAACTTTTCGTAATCTTCGGACATGTCTGTCTTGCCCTCCACTCCCATGATGTCCCTTTTTCCTGAAAGAACTATGTGGCCCTTTGGATCATCGTATGATGTATTCACTTCCTTATTATTTTTTCTTTTTCTCGGTTTGGTAGACATGTCCTTCACATAGATAACCTGTGCCACATCATTGGCTAGGACGAACGGTTCGTCAGTGTACCCAAGATTGTTCAGATCCACTGTTGTCATTCCGTACTGTGGGTCTACCTGTACCCCGCCTCCTGACAGATTGACCCAGTTGCATTTAAACAAAGGGACCTTAAAATCTACTCTGTAGTCAAGTTCCCATATGTCCACTATGTAACCATAATATGTGTCCTTTCCCCTCTCGGTGGCTACATCAAAGCGGACACGCTGTTTTGGTTGGTGCTCTTTTGATCTAGGGCGATCGTGTAAAATGTATTCCCATTTATCTCGTATCATTTCCAAATCATTACAGTCAAAGATGGTCCCCTGGACAACGAGTACAACTCCTCACAATGGTGTTTTCACCTCTGAGACGTGTTTCCAACCAACTGCTGAAAGTCCTGATGTGTTCACATGTAATCCAGTCGTCGCACAGCTCCGGGTGTTTGGAGCACAGACTGTTCTTGTGTCCATCGATATAAGGGGTCACCAAGGTAGAGTTCTGTAGAACTGTGTAGTGTGCTTGAGACCAAGAATATTCGTCCCTGCATATTATTGTCTCCCCTCCAAGCGTGCCTTTTCCAGTCAGTCTCCCCTCATACCGCGATTTAGGGAGACCTATCTTCTTAAGGCCAGGAATGAAGTCAACACAAAACCCAATGACATCCTCTGTTTGATGGCCCATGGAGATTCTTCCTTCTGGCCTAGCGTGGTTACGAACATATTTCTTTAGGACTCCAATGAACCTCTCAAAGGGTACATATTGTGTAGAAATACGGAGCCCAGAATGACAATCTTGTAAACTAGATGAACTAGGACGTGTGTCATGATATTGAAGAAGGATGGTGGGAACACCTGCTCGAAACTGACAAGACATTGCATCACATCACTCCTTAGCCTTGGTATGATTTCTGGATCGATCACCTTTTGAGAGATTGCATTGAGGAATGCACGTAGCTTCACAATGGCTAATCAGACGTTTTCCGGTAGAAGTTCCCTCAATGCAACCAGAAGCAGTTGCATCATAATCATGTGGCAGTCATGAGACTTTAAGTTCTGAAACTTTTTCTCTGCCATATTTATTATTTCCTTTATATTCAACGAGAATCCAGTCGGGACCTTCTATAACCCACATATATACGGGATCGCAACAGTTTTCGAGGGTACAGTATTCAACCCAAATTTGTTGATTCGACACAAGGGGAGCCAAAGAATATTCTCAAGTATTAGCAGCTGAGTTGTCAATTCAACCACACCTAGAAACTTAGTATTTGCAGCAAAGTGTTTAGTAGCAAAGTAATATGATAGTGGTGGTAATGGTAACAAAAGTAAAGACAGCAAAAGTAATGTTTTTGGTATTTTGTAGTGATTGTAACAGTAGCAACGGAAAAGTAAATAAGCGAGAACCAGTATATGGAAAACTCATAGGCACCGGATTAGCGATGGATAATTATGCCGTATGCGGTTCGTCATGTAACAGTCATAACATAGGGTGACACAGAACTAGCTCCAGTTCATCAATGTAATGTAGGCATGTATTCCGTATATAGTCATACGTGCTTATGGAAAAGAACTTGCATGACATCTTTTGTCCTACCCTCCCGTGGCAGCGGGGTCCTATTGGAAACTAAGGGATATTAAGGCCTCCTTCTAATAGAGAACCGGAAGAAAGCATTAGCACATAGTGAATACATGAACTCCTCAAACTATGGTCATCACCGGGAGTGGTCCCGATTATTATCACTTCAGGGTTGCCGGATCATAACACATAGTAGGTGACTATAGACTTGCAAGATAGGATCAAGAACACACATATATTCATGAAAACATAATAGGTTCAGATCTAAAATCATGGCCCCTAGTGACAAGCATTAAGCATAGCAAAGTCATAGCAACATCAATCTCAGAACATAATGGATACTAGGGATCAAACCCTAACAAAACTAACTCAATTACATGATAAATCTCATCCAACCCATCACCGTCCAGCAAGCCTACGATGCAATTACTCACGCACGGCGGTGAGCATCATGAAATTGGTGATGGAGGATGGTTGATGATGACGACGGCGACGAATCCCCCTCTCCGGAGCCCCGAACGGACTCCAGATCAGCCCTCCCGAGAGAGATTAGGGCTTGGCGGCGGCTCCGTATCGTAAAACGCGATGATTTCTTCTCTCTGATTTTTTTTCTCCCCGAAAGCCAATATATGGAGTTGGAGTTGGTGTCGGAGGGCCACCAGGGGGCCCACGAGGTAGGGGGCGCCCTGGGGGGGGGGGCGCCCCCACCCTCGTGGACAGGGTGTGGCCCCCCTGGTCTTCATCTTTGGCGAGTATTTTTTATTGTTTTTTCTAAGGTGTTCCGTGGAGTTTCAGGTCATTCCGAGAACTTCTATTTTCTGCACAGAAAATAACACCATGGCAATTCTGCTGAAAATAGCATTAGTCCGGGTTTGTTCCATTCAAATCATACAAGTCAGAGTCCAAAACAAGGGCAAAAGTGTTTGTAAAAGTAGATACGACAGAGACGTATCAACTCCCCCAAGCTTAAACCCTTGCTTGTCCTCAAGCAATTCAGTTGACAAACTGAAAGAGAAAAAAGAAAAACTTTTACAAACTCTGTTTGCTCTTGTTGTTGTAAACATGAAAAGCCAGCATTCAAGTTTCAGCAATTATTATGAACTAACCATACTCGCAATAACACGTAGGTCTCATAATTACTCATATCAATAGCATAATCAGCTAGCGAGCCATAATAATAAAACTCGGATGACAACACTTTGTCAAAATAACCATAACATGATATAGCAAAATGGTATCTCGCTAGCCCTTTCTGAGACCGCAAAACATAAATGCAGAGCACCTCTAAAGATCAAGGACTGACTAAACATTGTAATTCATGGTAAAAGAGATCCAGTCAAGTCATACCCAATATAAACCAATAATAATGAATGCAAACGACAGTGTGCTCTCCAGCGGGTGCTTTTTAATAAGAAGGGTGATGACTCAACATAAAAGTAAATAGATAGGCCCTTCGCAGAGGGAAGCAGGGATTTGTAGAGGTGCTAGAGCTCGGTTTTGAAATAGAGATAAATTATATTTTGAGCGGCATACTTTCATTGTCAACATAACAACTAAAATGCGACGATATCTTCCATTCTAAATAGATTATAGGCGGTTCCCAAACAGAATGGTAAAGTTTATACTCCCCCTCCTCCACAAGCATCAATCCATGGCTTGCTTGAAACAACGAGTGACTCCAACATTCAACGAGTCCCAAGGGGAGTTTTGTTTGCAGTTATTTTGATTTAGTTTGCATAAAGCATGGTACTGGGCATCCCGGATACCAGCCATTTTCTCATGAATGAGGAGCGGATTCCACTCCTCTTGAGAATAACCCGCCTAACACGGAAGATAAGGGCAGCTCTAGTTGACATATGAGCTATTCGAGCATGCAAAACAGAATGTTTATTTGAAGGTTTAGAGTTTGGCACATACAAATTTACTTGGAACGGCAGGTAAATACCGCATATAGGAAGCTATAGTGGACTCATATGGAACAACTTTGGGGTTTAAGGAGTTTGGATGCACAAGCAGTATTCCCACTTAGTACAGGTGAAGGCTAGCAAAAGACTGGAAAGCGACCAACTGAGAGAGCGACAACAGTCGTAAACATGCATTACAATTAATTTACACCGAATACAAGCATGAATAGGATATAATCCACCATGAACATAAATATCATGAAGGCTATGTTGATTTGATTCAACTACATGCGTGAACATGTGCCAAGTCGAGTCACTCAATTCATTTTAAGGAGGATACCATCCCATCATACCACATCATAATCATTCTAATAGCATGTTGGCACGAAAGGTAAACCATTATAACTCATAGCTAATCAAGCATGGCACAAGCAACTATAATCTCTAAATGTCATTGCAAATATGTTTACTTCATAATAGCAGACTTAGAAATGATGAATCGTCATATTTACAAAAACAAGAGAGGTCGAGTTCATACCAGCTTTTCTCATCCCAATAAGTCCATCATATATCGTCATTATTGCCTTTCACTTGCACAACCGAACGGTGTGTATAATAATAAGAGTGCACGTGCCTTGGACTAAGCTGGAATCTGCAAGCATTCAACTCAAGAGAGAAGACAAGTAATATGGGCTCTAAGTTAAATAAACAATCACGCATGTAAGAGCCACTAAGCATTTTCAATATAGTCTTCTCGACCCCCAAAGAAAGGAAAAGAAATAAAAATGATTTACACGGGAAAACTCCCAACAAGCAAAAGAAGAACGGGAAATATTTTTGGGTTTTCTTTTTAATTACTACAGCAAAGAAATAAACTACTACTAATTTTTTTTTCTTAAAGTTTATTAAACACACAAGAAGAAAGCAGGAAAAGGAAAATAAGCTAGCATGGATATTACAGTGAAAGAGTATGAGCACCGACATCTAGCAATGAGTGTGTGTGTGAACATAAATGTAATGTCGGTGGGAAATACGTACTCCCCCAAGATTAGGCTTTTGGCCTAAGTTGGTCTAATGCCAGGGATAGCCTGGCGGATACCCGTAGGTGAAGCTGGGGTCGTACTGCGAGGCAGCGGCTACCGCGGCCTGAGCTGCAGCGTGGCGTTGAGCAGCCTCAACTCTCCTCTCGTACTCATCTGCCTCCTCTCTGGTAATAATATATCTTCCTTTTGTCTGAAAATCAAAGAAGGCAGGAGCAGGAAGAGCAATATGGACTACATGACGTTTGTTAAAGATTAGTCCATACTGGAGAGGTGGTTCAGTCCTCTCAACAAACTGGTGGGAAACCATAGAATCAAAATCCAAATAAGAAGGGGGTAACTCCATATCACCCTCATGAATATCTATCTCAAGAAAATTAGCTAAGCGGGTTGCATAAATTCCTCCAAAGAAATCTCCACTATGTCTATTCTGATGCAACCTGCGAGCTACAATGGCTCCCATGTGATAAGATTGGTCTCCTAACATAGCACTCCTGAGAATGCTGAGATCAGAAACGCACATGTGACATGCTTCATCCTTAGCATTTATGCATCTACCTATGAAGAGAGCAAAATAATGTATAGCAGGAAAGTGAACGCTCCCTATAGTGGCTTGTGTTATATCTCTAGATTCCCCCACAGTTATTCTAGCAAGAAAGTCTCTACATTCAGATTTAGGGGGATCCCTGACATTACCCCAAGATGGAAGTTTGCAAGCAGAAGTAAAATCCTCTAAGTCCATGGTATAAGATTTGTCATAAAGGTCAAACATGACTTAAGGAGAATTACGCGAAGATGAAAACTCAAACCTCCTAACAAATGAACTTGTGAGATCATGATACTGGGGGCATTTGTCAGCTTCAAAGTCCTCAAGACCGGCGTTACTCAAATATGCACTAAATTCTTCTTCAATTCCCACTTGATTCATAAAATTTTCCAAAGGCCATTCACAGGGCCTCACAGGAGCGTCTCTTGGTGGTTCCTCCTCGGCATCACGTATTGCAAGCCTGGGACCTTGCTTCCTTGAAGGACCACCTTGGAACATCCTCCTAATCATATTGTTTCCTCTGAAAAATTTCTGGAATTTTTAGTAACTTCAAATAAAAGTGAACCAACTTCAATAAAATTGATAGGAACAACTCCCACAAGTGCCTAGGGCCTATATCAAGCATTAGAACTACTTGGAACCATATAAATTTGACATGCAAACTCAAGAACATGGTCATCTATGCAGCACAAATTTGCAATGAATAAAGCACTAGAACAAAAACTAATTGGACCAATGGAGGAGTCACATACCAAGGAACAATCTCCCCAAGCAGTTTTGCGAGAGGTGCTTTGAGCAAGGAGATCAAAAATCACAGCAACGGGGGCTAGAACTCGTGCTTGAGTTGGTTTTTCGTGTTTGTGTGAGGCAGAGGAAGAAGATGGGTGCAGGGATAAGTGGAGGAGGGCCACCGTGGGCCCACGAGGCAGGGGGGCGCGCCCTCCACCCTCGTGACCAGGTGGCAGCTCCCCCCGTGGTAATTTTTGCACAGTAGTTTATCAAATATTCCCGGAAAAATCATATCAAATTGGCATGGCATTCTGAGGACTTTTATTTTCGGGAAATTTTTATATTGCACGGATAAGTCAGGAGACAGACAGAAAAATACTATTTTACTTTATTTCTACTAAATAACAAAAAATATAAAAAGGGTACAGAAGGTTGTGCTTCTAGTTTCATCCATCTCGTGATCATCAAAATGAACCCACTAACAAGGTTGATCAAGTCTTGTTAACAAACTCATTCCGAATAATCACGGAACTGAAGAAATTTTGAATAACACTAAGTTACCTCAACTGGGATATGAAAATCCCCAACAATAAGAATATCATACTTTTTCTTGACAGTAGGGAGAGGAAATTCAAAATCTCCAAATATAATCGATGGAATCTTTCCAATAGAGTTGATACTATAAACTTGAGGTTGTTTCCTCGGAAAATGCACCGTGTGCTCATTGCCGTTAACATGAAAAGTGACATTGCCTTTGGTGCAATCAATAACAGCCCCTGCAGTATTAAGGAAAGGTCTTCCAAGAATAATAGACATACTATCATCCTCGGGAATATCAAGAATAACAAAGTCCATTAAAATAGTAACATTTGCAACCACAACAGGCACATCCTCACAAATACCGACAGGTATAGCAGTTGATTTATCAGCCATTTGCAAATATATTTCAGTAGGTGTCAACTTATTCAAATCAAGTCTATGAGAGAGGTATAACACTGACACCGGCTCCAATATCACATAAAGCAGTTTTATCATAATTTCTCTTAATGGAGCATGGTATAGTAGGTACTCCTGGATCTCCAAGTTTCTTTGGTATTCCACCCTTAAAAGTATAATTAGCAAGCATGGTGGAAATTTCAGCTTCAGGTATTTTTCTTTTATTAGTAATGATATCCTTCATATACTTAGCATAAGGATTTTTTTGAGCACATCAGTTAATCGCATACGCAAAAAGATGAGTCTAATCATTTCAGCAAAGCGCTCGAAATCCTCATCCTCCTTTTTCTTGGATGGTTTCGGAGGAAAAGGCATGGGTTTCTAAACCCATGGTTCCCTTTCTTTACCATGTTTCCTAGCAACAAAGTCTCTTTTATCATAACGTTGATTCCTTGATTGTGGGTTATCAAGATCAACAGCAGGTTCAACTTCTACATCATTATCACTACTAGGTTGAGCATCAACATGAACATTATCATTAACATTATCACTAGGTTCATGTTCATCACCTGATTGTGTTTCAGCATCAGAAACAGAGATATCATTTGGATTCTCAGGTGGTTCAGCAATAGGTTCACTAGAAGTTTGCAAAGTCCTATCATTTTTCTTTTTCTTCCTCTTAGAAGAACTAGGTACATCAATATTATTTCTCTGAGAATCTTGCTCGATTCTCGTAGGGTGGCCTTCAGTATACAAAGGTTCTTGAGTCATTCTACCAGTTCTAGTAGACACTCTAACAGCATAATCATTTTTCTTACTATTCATTTCATCAAGCACTTCTTTCTGAGCTTTAAGTACTTGTTCTACTTGAGTGGTAACCATAGAAGCATGTTTGCTAACAAGTTTAAGTTCACCTCTAATATCAGCCATATAATCACCCAAGCGTTTAATCATAAGGTATTCTATTTTAATTGTCTACCAAAATAAGCATTAAAGTCATCTTGCTTAAACATAAAGTCATCAAACTCATCCAACCACTGACTAGCAATTTTAGTAGGAGGAACTTCAGCTTTATCATATCTATAGAGAGAATTTACCTTTACTACCTGTGTCGGGTATCGGGAGGTTCTTCAGTAAATAAGTAATTGAGATCATATACTTCTTCAACAGGCGGTAAATTAAGACCGTGTATTTCTTCAATAGGAGGTAAATTCTTAACATCTTCAGCTTTAGTACCTTTTTCTTTCATAGATTTCTTTGCCTCTTGCATATCTTCGGGACTGAGAAATAGAACACCTCTCTTCTTCGGAGTTGGTTTAGGAATAGGCTCAGTAATTGGCTCTGGAACTGGCTCAGGAGGTGGCTCAGGAGGTGCCCAATTATTTTCATTTGCCAACATATTATTAAATAGAATTTCAGCTTCATCCGATGTTCTTCCCCTGAAAAGAGAACCAGCACAACTATCCAGGTAATCTCTGGAAGCATCAGTTAGTCCATTATAAAAGATATCAAATATTTCAGGTTTCTTAAGAGGATGATCAGCCAAAGCATTAAGTCACTTGAGAAGCCTCCCCCAAGCTTGTGGGAGACTCTCTTCTTCAATTTGCACGAAGTTGTATATTTCCCTCAAAGCAGCTTGTTTCTTATGAGCAGGGAAATATTTAGCAGAGAAGTAATAAATCGTATCCTGGGGACTTTGCATCACCCTTTAATGAGAACGGAAATATTTTGAGTAAATAAAGGTAGTGCGATCTCTCATTCTTAGTAAACAGGGCAGCTATATCATTTTACTTAGTAAGATGTGCCACAATAGTTTCAGATTCATAGACATAAAAGGGATCAGATTCAACCAAAGGAATTATATCTGGATCAATAGAAAAATCATAATAATCTGTATCAGGAACACAAATAGGTGAAGTAGCAAAAGCAGGGTCGGGTCTCATTCTATCTCTAAAAGATTCTTTACTCCACTTAACTAGCAACCTCTTAAGTTCATATCTATCCTGGCAAGCAAGAATAGCTGCAGAAGATTCCGCATCAAAAAGGTAACCCTCAGGAATAGCAGGCATATTTTCATCATCACTAACATCATCGTATTCAGGTTCAATAATTTCTCTTTCTCTAGACCTAGCAATTTTCTCATCAAGAAATTCACCAAGGGGCACAGTAGTATCAAGCATAGAAGTAGTTTCATCAAAAGTATCATGCATAGCAGAAGTGGCATCATCAATAACATGCGACATATCAGAATTCATAGCAGTAATAGGTTTAGGTGTCGCTAGCTTACTCATAATGGAAGGAGAATCTAGTGCAAGGCTAGATGGCAGTTCCTTGCCTCCCCTCGTAGTTGAGGGGAAAATAGTAGTTCGATCGTCTTTCAAGTTCTTCATAGTGTCCAGCAGATATAAATCCCAAGTGACTCAAAGAATAAAGCTATGTTCCCCGGCAACGATGCCAGAAAAAGGTCTTGATAACCCACAAGTATAGGGGATCGCAACAGTTTTCGAGGGTAGAGTATTCAACCCAAATTTGTTGATTCGACACAAGGGGAGCCAAAGAATATTCTCAAGTATTAGCAGCTGAGTTGTCTATTCAACCACACCTGGAAACTTAGTATCTGCAGCAAAGTGTTTAGTAGCAAAGTAATATGATAGTGGTGGTAATGGTAACAAAAGTAAAGACAACAAAAGTAATGTTTTTGGTATTTTGTAGTGATTGTAACAGTAGCAATGGAAAAGTAAATAAGCGAGAACCAGTATATGGAAAACTCGTAGGCAAGGGATTAGCGATGGATAATTATGCCGGATGCGGTTCATCATGTAACAGTCATAACATAGGGTGACACAGAACTAGCTCCAGTTCATCAATGTAATGTAGGCATGTATTCCGTATATAGTCATACGTGCTTATGGAAAAGAACTTGCATGACATCTTTTGTCCTACCCTCTCGTGGCAGCGGGGTCCTATTGGAAACTAAGGGATATTAAGGCCTCCTTTTAATAGAGAACTGGAACAAAGCATTATCACATAGTGAATATATGAACTCCTCAAACTATGGTCATCACCAGGAGTGGTCCCGATTATTGTCACTTCGGGGTTGCCGGATCATAACACATAGTAGGTGACTATAGACTTGCGAGATAGGATCAAGAACACACATATATTCATGAAAACATAATAGGTTCAGATCTGAAATCATGGCACTCGGGCCCTAGTGACAAGCATTAAGCATAGCAAAGTCATAGCAACATCAATCTCAGAACATAATGGATACTAGGGATCAAACCCTAACAAAACTAACTCGATTACATGATAAATCTCATCCAACCCATCACCGTCCAGCAAGCCTACGATGCAATTACTCACGTACCGCGGTGAGCATCATGAAATTGGTGATGGAGGATGGTTGATGATGATGACGGCGATGAATCCCCCTCTCCGGGGCCCCGAACGGACTCCAGATCAGCCCTCCCGAGAGAGATTAGGGCTTGGCGGCGGCTCCGTATCGTAAAACGCGATGATTACTTCTCTCTGATTTTTTTCTCCCCGAAAGCCAATATATGGAGTTGGAGTTGGCGTCGGAGGGCCACCAGGGGGCCCACGAGGTAGGGGGGGCGCCCCCCACCCTCGTGGACAGGGTGTGGGCCCCCTGGTCTTCATCTTTGGCGAGGATTTTTTATTGTTTTTTCTAAGGTGTTCTGTGGAGTTTCAGGTCATTCCGTGAACTTTTATTTTCTGTACATAAAACAACACCATGGCAATTCTGCTAAAAACAACGTCAGTTCGGGTTAGTTCCATTCAAATCATACAAGTTAGAGTCCAAAACAAGGGCAAAAGTGTTTGGAAAAGTAGATACGACGGAGACATGTCAACGTTCATACTAAGAAGGCATTCAAAGAAGATTTCCTTCTCTTCTTTGGTAAGAGCGTAGCTGGCAGGACCTTCATACTGCTTTGGAGGCATGCCGTCTTTTTCGTGCAAACGTTGCAGGTCCTCCCATGCCTCAGCTGTATCTTTTGTCTTCCCATACACGCCCAAGAAGCCTAGCAGGTTCACGCAAAGGTTCTTCGTCACGTGCATCACGTCGATCGAAGAGCGGACCTCTAGGTCTTTCCAGTAGGGTAGGTCCCAAATATAGATTTCTTCTTCCACATGGTTGCGTGTCCCTCGGCGTCACTTAAAATAGCTAGTCCGTCGGGACCCTTTCCAAAGATTACATGTAAATCATTGACCATAGCAAGTACATAATCACCGGTACGCATGGCGGGCTTCTTCCGATGATCTGCCTCGCCTTTGAAATGCTTGCCTTTCTTTCGACACTGATTGTTGGTCGGAAGAAATCAACGATGGCCCAGGTACACATTCTTCCTACAGCTTCCCAGGTATATACTTTTGGTGTCAACTAAACAATGCGTGCATGCGTGGTATCCCTTGTTTTTCTGTCCTGAAAGGTTACTGAGAGCGGGCCAATCGTTGATGGTTACAAACAGTAACGCGTGCAGGTTAAATTGCTCCTGTCTGTGCTCATCCCACACACGTACACCATTTCCATTCCACAGATGTAAAAGTTCTTCCACTAATGGCCTTAGGTACACATCAATGTCGTTGCCGGGTTGCTTAGGGCCTTGGATGAGAACTGACATCATAATGAACTTCCACTTCATGCACATCCCAGGAGGAAGGTTATACATACATAGAGTCACGGGCCAGGTGCTGTGATTGCTGCTCTGCTCCCCGAAAGGATTAATGCCATCCGCGCTTAAACCAAACCATACGTTCCTTGGGTCATGTGCAAACTCAGCCCAGTACTCTCTCTTGATTTTTCTCCACTGCGACCCGTCAGCGGGTGCTCTCAACTTCCCGTCTTTCTTACGGTCCTCATTGTGCCATCGCATCAACTTGGCATGCTCTTTGTTTCTGAACAGTCGTTTCAACCATGGTATTATAGGAGCATACCACATCACCTTCGCAGGAACTCTCTTCCTGCGGGGCTCGCCATCAACATCACCATATCGTGATAACCAACAAGTATAGGGGATCGCAACAGTTTTCGAGGGTAGAGTATTCAACACAAATTTATTGATTCGACACAAGGGGAGCCAAAGAATATGCTCAAGTATTAGCAGCTGAGTTGCCAATTCAACCACACCTGGAAACTTAGTATCTGCAGCAAAGTGTTTAGTAGCAAAGTAATATGATAGTGGTGGTAACAGTAACAAAAGTAAAGACGGCAAAAGTAATGTTTTTGGTATTTTGTAGTGATTGTAACAGTAGCAACGGAAAAGTAAATAGGCGAGAACCAGTATATGGAAAACTCTTAGGCACCGGATCAGTGATGGACAATTATGCCGGATGCGGTTCGTCATGTAACAGTCATAACATAGGGTGACACGGAACTAGCTCCAATTCATCAATGTAATGTAGGCATGTATTCCGAATATAGTCATACGTGCTTATGGAAAAGAACTTGCATGACATCTTTTGTCCTACCCTCCCGTGGCAGCAGGGTCCTATTGGAAACTAAGGGATATTAAGGCCTCCTTTTAATAGAGAACCGGAATAAAGCATTAGCACATAGTGAATACATGAACTCCTCAAACTATGTTCATCACCGGGAGTGGTCCCGATTATTGTCACTTCGGGGTTGCCGGATCATAACACATAGTAGGTGACTATGGACATGCAAAAGAGGATCAAGAACTCACATATATTCATGAAAACATAATAGGTTCAGATCTGAAATCATGGCACTTGGGCCCTAGTGACAAGCATTAAGCATAGCAAAGTCATAGCAACATCAATCTTAGAACATAGTGGATACTAGGGATCAAACCCTAACAAAACTAACTCGATTACATGATAAATCTCATCCAACCCATCACCGTCCAGCAAGCCTATGATGGAATTACTCATGCACGGCGGTGAGCATCATGAAATTGGTGATGGAGGATGGTTGATGATGATGACGGCGACAAATCCCCCTCTCCGGAGCCCCGAACGGACTCCAGATCAGCCCTCCCAAGAGAGATTAGGGCTTGGCGGCGGCTCCGTATCGTACAACGCGATGATTTCTTCTCTCTGATTTTTTTCTCCCCGAAGGCCAATATATGGAGTTGGAGTTGGCGTTGGAGGGCTTCCAGGGGGTCCACGAGGTAGGGGGCGCGCCCAGGAGGGGGGGCGCCCCCACCCTCGTGGAAAGGGTGTGGGCCCCCTGGTCTTCATCTTTGGTGAGGATTTTTTTTATTATTTATTCTAAGATATTCCGTGGAGTTTCAGGTCATTCCGAGAACTTTTGTTTTCTGCACATAAAACAATATCACGGCAATTCTGCTGAAAACAGCGTCAGTCCGGATTAGTTCCATTCAAATCATACAAGTTATAGTCCAAAACAAGGGCAAAAGTGTTTGGAAAAGTAGATACGATGGAGAAGTATCAACTCCCCCAAACGAGTGCCTCCAACATTCAACGGGTCCCAGGGGGAGTTTTGTTTGCAATTATTTTGATTTAGTTTGCATAAAGCATGGGACTGGGCATCCCGGTGACCAGCCATTTTCTCGTGAATGAGGAGCGGAGTCCACTCCTCTTGAGAGTAACCCGCCTAACACGGAAGATAAGGGCAGCCCTAGTTGATATATGAGCTATTCGAGCATGCAAAACAGAATGTTTATTTGAAGGTTTAGAGTTTGGCACATACAAATTCACTTGGAACGGCAGGTAGATACCGCATATAGGAAGGTATAGTGGACTCATATGGAATAACTTTGGGGTTTAAGGGATTAGATGCACAAGCAATATTCCCGCTTAGTACAAGTGAAGGCTAGCAAAAGACTGGGAAGCGACCAACTAGAGAGCAACAACAGTCATGAACATGCATTAAAATTAATAAACATTGAATACAAGCATGAGTAGGATATAATCCACCATGAACATAAATATCGTGAAGTCTATGTTGATTTGTTTCAACTACATGCGTGAACATGTGCCAAGTCAAGTCACTTAAATCATTCAAAGGAGGATACCACCCCATCATACCACATCACAACCATTTTAATAGCTTGTTGGCACGCAAGGTAAACCGTTATAACTCATAGCTAATCAAGCATGGCACGAGCAACTATGATCTCTAATTGCCATTGCAAACATGTTTATTCATAATAAGCTGAATCAAGAATGATGAACTCATCATATTGACAAAAACAAGAGAGGTCGAGTTCATACCAGCTTTTCTCATCTCAGTCAGTCCATCATATATCATCATAATTTCCTTTCACTTGTACGACCGAACGATGTGAATAATAATAAGAGTGCACATGCATTGGACTAAGCTGGAATCTGCGAGCATTCAATAAACAGGAGAAGACAAGGCAATATGGGCTCTTGGTTAAATCAACAATGATGCATATAAGAGTCACTTCAACAATTTAATCATGGTCTTCTCCTACTGACCCCCAAAGAAAAGAAAAGAAATAAAAACTATTTACATGGGAAAGCTCCCAACAAGCAAAAGAAGAACGGGAAATATTTTTGGGTTTTCTTTTTAATTACTACAGCAAAGAGATAAAATACTACTAATTTTTTTGTTTTTTCTTAAGGTTTATTAAACACACAAGAAGAAAGCAGGAAAAAGAAAATAAACTAGCATGGATATTACAGTGAAAGAGCATGAGCACCGACATCTAGCAATGAGTGTGTGTGAACATGAATGTAATGTCAGTGGGAAATACGTACTCCCCCAAGCTTAGGATTTTGGCCTAAGTTGGTCTATTGCCAGGGATAGCCTGGCGGATACCCGTAGGTGAAACTGGGGTCATACTGCGATGCAGTGGCTATCGCCTCCTGAGCTGTAGCGTGGCGTCGAGCAGCCTCCACTCTCCTCTCGTACTCATCTGCCTCCTCTCTAGTAATAATATATCTTCCTTTTATCTGAGAATCAAAGAAGGCAGAAGCAGGAAGAGTAATATGGACTACATGCCATTTGTCAAAGACTAGTCGATACTGGAGAGGTGGTTCAGTCCTCTCAACAAACTAGTGGGAAACCATAGAATCAAAATCTAAATAAGTAGGGGGTAACTCCATATCACCCTCACGAATGTCTATCTCAAGAAAATTAGCTAAGCAGGTTGCATAAATTCGTCCAAAGAAATCTCCGTTATGTCTATTATGATGCAACCTACGAGCTACAATGGCTCCCATATGATAAGATTGGTCTCCTAACACAGCACTTCTGAGAATGCTGACATCAGGGGCACACATGTGACATGCTTCATCCTTAGCATTTATGCATCTACCTATGAAGAGAGCAAAATAATGTATAGCAGGAAAGTGAACGCTCCCTATAGTGGCTTGTGTTATATCTCTAGATTCCCCCACAGTTATTCTAGCAAGAAAGTCTCTACATTCAGATTTAGGGGGATCCCTGACATTACCCCAAGATGGAAGTTTGCAAGCAGAAGTAAAATCCTCTAAGTCCATGGTATAAGATTTGTCATAAAGGTCAAACATGACTTAAGGAGAATTACGCGAAGATGAAAACTCAAACCTCCTAACAAATGAACTTGTGAGATCATGATACTGGGGGCATTTGTCAGCTTCAAAGTCCTCAAGACCGGCGTTACTCAAATATGCACTAAATTCTTCTTCAATTCCCACTTGATTCATAAAATTTTCCAAAGGCCATTCACAGGGCCTCACAGGAGCGTCTCTTGGTGGTTCCTCCTCGGCATCACGTATTGCAAGCCTGGGACCTTGCTTCCTTGAAGGACCACCTTGGAACATCCTCCTAATCATATTGTTTCCTCTGAAAAATTTCTGGAATTTTTAGTAACTTCAAATAAAAGTGAACCAACTTCAATAAAATTGATAGGAACAACTCCCACAAGTGCCTAGGGCCTATATCAAGCATTAGAACTACTTGGAACCATATAAATTTGACATGCAAACTCAAGAACATGGTCATCTATGCAGCACAAATTTGCAATGAATAAAGCACTAGAACAAAAACTAATTGGACCAATGGAGGAGTCACATACCAAGGAACAATCTCCCCAAGCAGTTTTGCGAGAGGTGCTTTGAGCAAGGAGATCAAAAATCACAGCAACGGGGGCTAGAACTCGTGCTTGAGTTGGTTTTTCGTGTTTGTGTGAGGCAGAGGAAGAAGAAGAAGCTGGGGTCGTACTGCGAGGCAGCGGCTACCGCGGCCTGAGCTGCAGCGTGGCGTTGAGCAGCCTCAACTCTCCTCTCGTACTCATCTGCCTCCTCTCTGGTAATAATATATCTTCCTTTTGTCTGAAAATCAAAGAAGGCAGGAGCAGGAAGAGCAATATGGACTACATGACGTTTGTTAAAGATTAGTCCATACTGGAGAGGTGGTTCAGTCCTCTCAACAAACTGGTGGGAAACCATAGAATCAAAATCCAAATAAGAAGGGGGTAACTCCATATCACCCTCATGAATATCTATCTCAAGAAAATTAGCTAAGCGGGTTGCATAAATTCCTCCAAAGAAATCTCCACTATGTCTATTCTGATGCAACCTGCGAGCTACAATGGCTCCCATGTGATAAGATTGGTCTCCTAACATAGCACTCCTGAGAATGCTGAGATCAGAAACGCACATGTGACATGCTTCATCCTTAGCATTTATGCATCTACCTATGAAGAGAGCAAAATAATGTATAGCAGGAAAGTGAACGCTCCCTATAGTGGCTTGTGTTATATCTCTAGATTCCCCCACAGTTATTCTAGCAAGAAAGTCTCTATATTCTGATTTAGGGGGATCCCTGACATTACCCCAAGATGGAAGTTTGCAAGCAAAAGTGAAATCCTCTAAGTCCATGGTATAAGATTTGTCATAAAGGTCAAACATGACTGAAGGAAAATTCGCGAAGATGAAAACTCAAACCTCCTCACAAATGAACTTGTGAGATCATGATACTGGGGGCATTTGTCATCTTCAAAGTCCTCAAGACCGGTGTTACGCAAATATGCGCTAAATTCTTCTTTGATTCCCGCTTGATTCATAAAATTTTCCGAAGGACATTCACAGGGCCTCACAGGAGCGTCTCTTGGTGGTTCCTCGTCAGCATCACGCATTGCAAGCCTGGGACCTTGGTTCCTTGAAGGACCACCTTGGAACATCTTCCTAAACATATTGTTTCCTCTGAAAAATTTCTGAAATTTTTAGTAACTTCAAATAAAAGTTAACCAACTTCAATAAAATTGATAGCAACAACTCCCACAAGTGCCTAGAGCCTAGATCAAGCATTAGAACTACTTGGAACCATATAAATTTGACATGCAAACTCAAGAACATGGTCACCTATGCAGCACAAAATTGCAATGAATAGAGCACTAGAACAAAAACTAATTGGACCAATAGAGGAGTCACATACCAAGGAACAATCTCCCCAAGCAGTTTTGCGAGAGGTGTTTTGAGCAAGGAGATCGAAAATCACAGCAACAGGGGCTGGAACTCGTGCTTGAGTTGGTATTTCGTGTTTATGTGAGGCAGAGGAAGAAGATGGGTGCAGGGATAAGTAGAGGAGGGCCACCGTGGGCCCACGAGGCAGGGGGCGCGCCCAGGGGGGTAGGGCGCGCCCTCCACCCTTGTGGCCAGGTGGCAGCTCCCCCCGCGGTAATTTTTGCACAGTAAATCACTACTAGGGAAAAGCCTATACACAGAATCTTACCAGCAGCGCTCTTCAAAATACCACGCTACTGCTACTTAGCAGCAGCGCGTGTCTACCAAACGCGCTACTGACTTGGAAGTAGCAGTAGCGCGTGTGTAGCATACAGCGCTACTGCTATAGTTGCCATGACCTTGG
>NC_041391.1:107424712-107454209 GCF_002162155.2 Triticum dicoccoides | reverse complement strand
CCGCCGGCAGCCCTCCTCCCACCGCCCTCGACCTCACCGCCCCTAGCTACCTCTTCTATGCCCCCACCCCCTGCCACTAGTTAGTACTAGATTTAGTAGTAGTAGATGTTAATTTAGGGTTAGCTAGTACTAGATGTTGCTTAGTTAGTACTAGATTTTTAGTAGTAGTAGTGGTAGTTGAACTACTTTAGTTGTAGTTGAACTAGTTTAGTAAGTAAATTAATAAGCTAGTTGAACTAGTTGAATTAACAGAACTAATCCATTTTTAGTAAGATAATTAATATAACTAGTTGAACTACTTTATTTTTAGAAAGAACTAGTTTTTTTTCTATTTATAGTAAGTTTATATTTAGTAAGAACTAGTTGAATTAATAAAACTAGTTGAACATGTCATGTTTGTTGTTAGTGATAACTTATATGGTTTCAGGTGACCTCCATCGTCCCCGTCACCGACCCCCTCCGACATCCCCGCCGTCGTCCCAGTCATCGACCCCCTCCGACGTCGAGGTGAGACCAGCCAAATATCCTTGTATATCTTGTGTTGTTGCTCAAATTGGATATGTGGTTGCCCAAGTGGCCGTTCATGTTCAGTTTACGTCTCCGAGTGGCCTATGTTTTGCCGGAGTGTTGATTAATTTCCGTTCCGGCAAATTTCAGGCACTCGATATGTCCTTTTTTAGCCAAGGTCATGCCGGATTTTGTCGTGAATTCTGGCATGACTTGTGCTAGAATATGTACAAGTTTAATCTTTGAATTATGATTGTAGGAAATGTCATACTCGGACGACGACGGTCTCCCGGGGGAGTGTAGCTGGTGCCACGACGATCGAGGTATGTGCGACAGGTTCGTTCGGCTGGACGACGATCGGTGCTTCAGCATTAAGCTCGAGGAGACCTTCGATTGTGAAACGGTACGCAACAACGACAAGTGTTTTTTTCTCCATTAAGCACGACTTCAACTATTTCAACGTCTAATTTTCATATTTTACAATTCAACTAGCTTATCCCATGCCATGCAAGATGCTATGTCTTGGAGAGGATGGGTTTTGAAGACCATGAAAATTTCGAAACAAAGAAAATACACCTAAGGACCCATCATGATATGGATTTTGAAGTAAATATGTACAATGCTCAGAGCGTAACCCATTTTGGTTGCCAAAATTGGGAAGCACTTTGCAAAATGTATGGTTTTTATGAGGGTATGATTGTCACCATGGATCTTGGTGATCCTGACAGCGAGGAAGACAATATGGACATTTGGGTCCTTGTTGATACGCTTCCGATTGTACCGCTATGTGAGTTTCTCAAACATAGTTATTAACTAATTTATATTGTTTATTTCAAAATAGTTGATAGCTTATTTCCATTGACAGCTTATTTTGATTCTTCAAAGACTGTGCGGAAGATGGTAGATAAAACCCACTACACCGAAGGCACCCAATTAACGTATAAGGAGAAAAATCATCTGATCGCATTTTGTACTCTTCTTGAGAATTACAATGACTATTATCGAACTCCTCCAAATTATGGTGAATACGTGCCACTAGTGCATGTGTTGAACAACGATAACTTCTCTGGAGATACCCTGGTAAGATTTTTTAATATTATGACATCCATGCATTTTTTGCATACTTCTAAAACTAGTACATCATTGCTAACTACGAAGTTATTATTATGTTTTTCAACAGAAACTCCCGATGGATTGTGTGCCTCATCTGATGTCTCTGCATGGTCGCCTCTCAGTTCTGAACATACTGCCAGGTAAATCTACGGAGCTCACCTGTGCATATCGGATTTCTAAAACCCGTGAACACATGATCATCAGAGAATGGAAGAAATGTATGGACATTCGCAAGGAGGTTCTTGGAAGTAACATTCAGCGAAAGGCAAGAATGGGAGACAGGCTAATCTCCATTCTCCATAATGGAGAGTCAGGGGCTATCTTGTTTTTTGTTATTTTACCTCCGAAAATGTAGTAGGTCTTAATCGAATGTAATAGGTCCTATGAGGTACAATATGTTTATTATGTGGTAATGTGTTAGAGTTGATAATGATGATCTTGAGGAGGTGTTATGTGATGTCAATGATGAAAACGATGATATTGAGGAGGTGTTATATGACAATGATGTATTACGATGCTAAGTTGTTAATGATATGATGATGATGATGATATTATTATATCATTGGGTGAAAAAACCACGGATTAGTTTCAAGTGGATGGACATCCACTTGAAACTAGTCCACGGTTCTTTCACCCCATGATGTAATAACTCATTATGATGTAAAAACAATCTCTAAATTCCTGTTGTAGGAAAACTTGTGTAAAGGTGTATGAATACAACATGAAAAAGAAAAGAAATAAAATACTAAATAATAGTAGTAGCGCGGGTAAAGAGAAGCGCTACTACTAATTACCAGTAGCGATGTTCTAGAGAACCGCTGCTACTAAGTCAATTTAGCAGTAGCGCCTGTCAAGACGCACTATTGCTAAGCATTAGCTGTAGCGCCTTATCAGTAGCGCTCCTGCCCGCGCTACTGATAGGCCCAAAACCCGCGCTGCTGCTAGGCTTTTCCCTAGTAGTGAATCCTCAAATATTCCCGAAAAAATCATATTAAATTGGCTTGGCATTCTGAGGACTTTTATTTACAGGATATTTTTATATTGCACAGATAAGTCAGGAAACAAACAGAAAAAAACTATTTTACTTTATTTTTACTAAATAACAGAAAATATAAAGAGGGTGCAGAAGGTTGTGCTTCTAGTTTCATCCATCTCATGCTCATCAAAAAGAATCCAGTAACAAGGTTGATCAAGTCTTGTTAACAAACTCATTCCAAATAACACGGAACCGGAGAAATTTCGAATAACACTAAGTTACCTCAACGGGGATATGAAAATCCCCAACAATAAGAATATCATACTTTTTCTTGACAGTAGGGAGAGGAAATTCAAAACCTCCAAATATAATCGATGGAATTTTTCCAATAGAGTTGATACTATAAACTTGAGGTTGTTTCCTCGGAAAATGTACCATATGCTCGTTACCATTAACATGAAAAGTGACATTGCCTTTGTTGCAATAAATAACAGCCCCTGCAGTATTAAGGAAAGGTCTTCCAAGAATAATAGACATACTATCATCCTCGAGAATATCAAGAATAACAAAGTCCGTTAAAATAGTAATGTTTGAAACTACAACAAGCACATCCTCATAAATACCGATAGGTATAGCAGTTGATTTATCAGCCATTTGCAAAGATATTTCAGTAGGTGTCAACTTATTCAAGTCAAGTCTACGATATAAAGAGAGAGGCATAACACTAACACCGGCTCTAAGATAACATAAAGCAGTTTCAACATAATTTCTCTTAATGGAGCATGGTATAGTAGGTACTCCTGGATCTCCAAGTTTCTTTGGTATTCCACCCTTAAAATGATAATTAGCAAGCATGGTGGAAATTTCAGCTTCCGGTATCTTTCTTTTATTAGTAATGATATCCTTCATATACTTAGCATGAGGATTTGTTTTGAGCACATCAGTCAATCGCATACGCAAAAAGATGGGTCTAATCATTTCAGCAAAGCGCTCAAAATCCTCATCATCCTTTTTCTTGGATGGCTTCGGAGGAAAAGGCATGGGTTTCTGAACCCATGGTTCCCTTTCTTTACCATGTTTCCTAGCAACGAAGTCTCTTTTATCATAACATTGATTCTTTGATTGTGGGTTCACTAGAAGTTTGCAAAGTCCTATCATTTTTCTTTTTCTTCCTTTTAGAAGAACTAGGTACATCAATATTATTTCTCTGAGAATCTTGCTCGATTCTCTTAGGGTGGTCTTCGGGATACAAAGGTTCCTGAGTCATTCTACCAGTTCTAGTAGCCACTCTAACAGCATAATCATTTTTCTTACTATTCATTTCATCAAGCACTTCTTTATGAGCTTTAAGTACTTCTTCTACTTGAGTGGTAACCATAGAAGCATGTTTGCTAACAAGTTTAAGTTCACCTCTAATATTAGCCATAAAATCACCCAAGCGTTTAATCATAAAGGTATTCTGTTTTAATTGTCTACCAAATTAAGCATTAAAGTTATCTTGCTTAAACATAAAGTCATCAAACTCATCCAAGCACTGACTAGCAATTTTAGTAGGAGGGACTTCAGCTTTATCATATCTATAGAGAGAATTTACCTTTACTACCTATGTCGGGATATCGGGATCAGGAGGTTCTTCAGTGAATAAGGAATTGAGATCATATACTTCTTCAACAGGCGGTAAATTAAGACCGTGTATTTCTTCAATAGGAGGTAAATTCTTAACATCTTCAGCTTTAATACCTTTTTCTTTCATAGATTTCTTTGCCTCTTGCATATCTTCGGGACTGAGAAATAGAACACCTCTCTTCTTCGGAGTTGGTTTAGGAATAGGCTCAGTAATTGGCTCAGGAGCTGGCTCGGGAGTTGGCTCAGGAGGTGCCCAATTATTTTCATTTGTCAACATATTATTCAATAGAATTTCAGCTTCATCCGGTGTTCTTTCCCTGAAAAGGGAACCAGCACAACTATCCAGGTAATCTCTGGAAGCATCGGTTAGTCCATTATAAAAGATATCAAGTATTTCAGGTTTCTTAAGAGGATGATCAGGCAAAGCATTAAGTAACTTGAGAAGCCTCCCCCAAGCTCGTGGGAGACTCTCTTCTTTAATTTGCACGAAGATGTATATTTCCCTCAAAGCAGCTTGTTTCTTATGAGCAGGGAAATATTTAGCAAAGAAGTAATAAATCATATCCTGGGGACTACGCACACAACCAGGATCAAGAGAATTAAACCATATCTTAGCATCACCCTTTAATGAGAACAGAAATATTTTGAGTATATAAAGGTAGCGCGATCTCTCATCATTAGTAAACAGGGCAGCTATATCATTTAACTTAGTAAGATGTGCCACAACAGTTTCAGATTCATAGCCATAGAAAGGATCAGATTCAACCAAAGTAATTATATCTGGATCAACAGAAAATTCATAAAAATCCTTATCGGGAACACAAATAGGTGAAGTAGCAAAAGCAGGGTCGGGTTTCATTCTATCTCTAAGAGATTATTTACTCCATTTAACTAGCAGCCTCTTAAGTTCGTATCTATCCTGGCAGGCAAAAATAGCTGCAGAAGATTCCGCATCAAAAAGATAACCCTCAGGAATAGTAGGCATATTCTCATCATCACTCTCATCATCGTATTCAGATTCAATAATTTCTCTTTCTCTAGACCTAGAAATTTGTTCATCAAGAAATTTACCAAGGGGCACAGTAGTATCAAGCATAGAAGTAGTTTCATCATAAGTATCATGCATAGCAGAAGTGGCATCATCAATAACATGCGACATATCGGAACAAATAGCAGAAGCAGGTTTAGGTGTCGCTAGCTTACTCATAACAGAAGGTGAATCAAGTGCAGAGCTAGATGGTAGTTCCTTACCTCCCCTCGTAGTTGAGGGATAAATTGTTGTCTTAGCGTCTTTCAAGTTCTTCATAGTGTCCAGCAGATATAAATCGCAAGTGACTCAAAGAATAGAGCTATGCTCCCCGGCAACGGCGCCAGAAAAAGGTCTTGATAACCCACAAGTATAGGAGATCGCAACAGTTTTCGAGGGTAGAGTATTCAACCCAAATTTATTGATTCGACACAAGGGGAGCCAAAGAAAATTCTCAAGTATTAGCAGCTGAGTTGTCAATACAACCACACCTGGAAACTTAGTATCTACGGCAAAGTGTTTAGTAGGAAAGTAATATGATAGTGGTAGTAACAATAACAAAAGTAAGGACAGCAAAAGTAATGTTTTTGGTATTTTGTAGTGATTGTAACAGTAGCAACAGAAAAGTAAATAGGCGAGAACCAGTATATGGAAAACTCGTAGGCACCGGATTAGTGATGGATAATTATGCCGGATGCGGTTCGTCATGTAACAGTCATAACATAGGGTGACACAGAACTAGCTCCAATTCATCAATGTAATGTAGGCATGTATTCTGAATATAGTCATACGTGCTTATGGAAAAGAACTTGCATGACATGTTTTGTCCTACCCTCCCGTGGCAGCGGGGTCCTATTGGAAACTAAGGGATATTAAGGCCTCCTTTTAATAGAGAACCGGAAGAAAGCATTAGCACATAGTGAATACATGAACTCCTCAAACTATGGTCATCACCGGGAGTGGTCCCGATTATTGTCACTTCGGGTTGTCGGATCATAACACATAGTAGGTGATTATAGACTTGCAAGATAGTATCAAGAACTCACATATATTCATGAAAACATAATAGGTTCAGATCTGAAATCATGGCACTAGGGCCCTAGTGACAAGCATTAAGCATAGCAAAGTCATAGCAACATCAATCTCAGAACACAGTGGATACTAGGGATCAAACCCTAACAAAACTAACTCGGTTACATGATAAATCTCATCCAAACCATCACCGTCGAGCAAGCCTACGACGGAATTACTCACGCACGGCGGTGAGCATCATGAAATTGGTGATGGAGGATGGTTGATGATGACGACAGCGATGAATCCCCCTTTCCGGAGCCCCGAACGGACTCCAGATCAGCCCTCCAAAGAGAGATTAGGGCTTCGCGGCGGCTCCGTATCGTAAAATGCGATGATTTCTTCTCTCTGATTTTTTTCTCCCCGAAAGCCAAGATATGGAGTTGGAGTTGGCGTCGGAGGGCTTCCAGGGGGCCCACGAGGTAGGGGGGCACGCCCAGGAGGGGGGGGCGCGCCCCCCACCCTCGTGGACAGGGTGTGGGCCCCCTGGTCTTCATCTTTGGCGAGGAGTTTTTATTATTTATTCTAAGATATTCCGTGGAGTTTCATGTCATTCCGAGAACTTTTGTTTTTTGCACATGAAACAACATCATGGCAATTCTGCTGAAAACAGCGTCAGTCCGGGTTAGTTCCATTCAAATCATACAAGTTATAGTCCAAAATAAGGGCAAAAGTGTTTGGAAAAGTAGATACGATGGAGACGTATCATACCGCAATGCACCGCATACTGGGCATGCATTCAAATCCTCGTACGCACCGCGGTAGAGGATGCAGTCATTAGGGCATGCATGTATCTTTTGCACCTCCAATCCTAGTGGGCATACGACCTTCTTTGTTGCGTACGTACTGTCGGGCAATTCATTATCCTTTGGAAGCTTCTTCTTCAATATTTTCAGTAGCTTCTCAAATCCTTTGTCAGGCACAGCATTCTCTGCCTTCCACTGCAGCAATTCCAGTATGGTACCCAGCTTTGTGTTGCCATCTTCGCAATTGGGGTACAACCCTTTTTTGTGATCCTCTAACATGCGATCGAACTTCATCTTCTCCTTTTGACTTTCGCATTGCGTCCTTGCATCGACAATGACCCGGCGGAGATCATCATCGGGCAAATCGTCTGGTTCCTCTTGATCTTCAGTAGCTTCCCCCGTTGCAGCATCATCGGGCACATCGTCTGGTTCCTCTTGATCTTCAGCAGCTCCCCCCGTTGCAGCATAACCGTATTCAGGGGGCACATAGTTTTCATCGTCCTCTTCTTCTTTGATGTCTTCCATCATAACCCCTATTTCTCCGTGCCTCGTCCAAACATTATAGTGTGGCATGAAACCCTTGTAAAGTAGGTGGGTGTGAAGGATTTTCCGGTCAGAGTAAGACTTCGTATTCCCACATTTAGTGCATGGACAACACATAAAACCATTCTGCTTGTTTGCCTCAGCCACTTCGAGAAAATTATGCACGCCCTTAATGTACTCGGAGGTGTGTCTGTCACCATACATCCATTACCGGTTCATCCGCGTGCATTATATATAATTATGTGTGTCAACAGTAAGAAAATTAGACAAATATCTACCTAAAGTAAGAAAATCAGACAAGTATCAGAAAGAAGATAAGAACAAGAGGCTCACCACGATGGTGCCGGCGACGAGATCGGCGCGGGCGATCAACGGCAGTGAAAACGGGGACGAGGCGTGACGGGCCGCTAAATCTAGACAAATCTTGAAAAAAATGGAGCTCTGAGGTCGAGCTTCGAGAGGAGAAATCTTAACTAGTGTGGCTTGGGCATTTCATCGAACACATCATGTGCGTAGGAGGTGAACTAGAGCACCCAAATGCCCTCTCCTCGCCAGATTCAAAAAATAAAGCACTTGAGTGCTCTACCGCGACGGTGGGTATATATAGGCAAGTTATTTGTCCCGGTTCATGGCATGAACTAGGACTAAAGCACCCCCTTCTGTCCTGGTTCAAGCCACGAACCGGGACCAATGGTTGTGGGCCAAGAGCGAGGACCTTTGGTCCCTGTTCGTGGCTTGAACCGGGACAAATGGTTCCACACGAACCGGGACCAATGCCCATGAGGCCCCGGCCGGCCCCCTGGGCTCACGAACCGGGTCTAATACCCCCTGTCGGTGTCAAAACCGATGGATCTCGGGTAGGGGGTCCCGAATTGTGCGTCTAGGTGGATGGTAACAGTAGACAAGGGACACGATGTTTTTACCCAGGTTCGGGCCCTCTCGATGGAGGTAAAACCCTACTCCTGGTTGATTAATATTGATGATATGGGTAGTACAAGAGTAGATCTACCACGAGATCAAGGAGGCTAAACCCTAGAAGCTAGCCTATGGTATGATTGTTGTAATCGTTGTTCGTCCTACGGACTAAAACCCTCCGGTTTATATAGAAAACGGAGAGGGCTAGGGTTACACAGAGTCGGTTACAATGGTAGGAGATCTACATATCCGTATTGCCAAGCTTGCCTTCCATGCCAAGGAAAGTCCCATCCGGACACGGGATGAAGTCTTCAATCTTGTATCTTCATAGTCTTGGAGTCCGGCCGAGATGATAGTTCGGCTATTCGGACACCCCCTAGTCCAGGACTCCCTCAGTAGCCCCTGAACCAGGCTTCAATGACGACGAGTCCGGCGCGCATGTTGTCTTCGGCATTGCAAGGCGGGTTCTCCTCCAAATTCCATGTGCTTGCTGAATAGTGTCCGGCTTCCTTACAAGTGTTGCGCTCCTTGGCTTCCGCGCCCAATAATGGCCCTCTTCCATGTGTCGCACGAATGCGAAAGGCCAGGGTATTTTTATGTTTTACCCCCTAGCTGCGCAAATAATCTGCCTATAAGAGAGGCAAGAATCCAGATCCAAATCACACCATCTTCCTTTTGCGAGTACTCATCGGAGCGCTTCTGACCAAAATTCCACTCCATCATGGACCGTCGACGCGGCTCCTCCTCTCGCGCTCCTAGTCCTCAGCCAGGAGATTGGAGGAGATGTTCAGTTCGCACAACGAGCTGGTGACGCTCCAAGCGAAGGGATACCTTCCTCCGGCCTTTATGGTCCCGGTTCGAGCCGGGCTGGCCACTTACAAAGGCGGAAAGCAAGCGGAGGCCACCCCTAGTCCCTCCAAAGGAGAGCGGGTGTGCTTCGTCCCTTATCTAATAAGGGGGCTTGGGTTTCCCATACATCCATTTCTCCGGGGGCTTCTGGAGTTCTACGGACTCCAGCTTCATCACCTCACACCCGCCTCTATTCTACACATCGTGGGTTTCGTGGCTCTTTGCGAGCTGTTCCTGGGCATCGAGCCCCATTTTGCGCTGTGGAAGAGACTATTTTGCCTCGTACCCCATTCTCACAAGGGGTCAATATATCAAGTGGGCGGAGCCGAAATATGGCACATCGCCGGGACCGGATATCTATCCGGAACCCCAAAGAAGGCGTCCGAAGACTGGCCTTTGGAATGGTTCTATGTAGAAGATGCTCCACTGCCGGACCCAGTTCGGATCGGCCTCCTGGAGTTCAGCAAGGCTCCTCTGAAGAAACGCCTAAGTTGGCGCCCGCGGAGCCATCAACAGGAGGAAGATAGGAGCGTCCATTATTTGATGGGCCGGATAAGGTTGCTGGCCCATTCCGGATTGACCATGATTGGAGTCATGGCCACGTGCATTATGCGAGGGGTGCAGCCGCTCCAATATAGGGGCCACCCCATGTGGGATTTCAACGGGGAGAATGATGCCACCCGTCATGGCCGCAAGGGCCCGGGATCGGCCGCAGATCTGGTGAAGATTCTGTCCGGCCTGTACAAGGGGGAGAAGGAGGAATTCCTCCAAACGAGCCCATTGAATGGGTTCTCCATGAATAACCCTCGGAGCTGGGTAAGCGGACGTCTATTTATCTGACCCGTGCTTTCAAAGTTAAGTACCTTACTTTATGGTTTTGACGCAGGAACTGCATCGGGATGTGGGGAGCATACATAGTCCGGCTCCACAACCCGAGGATCCGGGAAGATCCCTTGATCCGGCCTTCGAAGAGGATCCGGATATAAAGGTGGAGCTAATCGACGGGGTGTTCCACCAACTCAGCATGGACAATGCTCTAGTCGCCATTACGGCTGACTACCCAGGCTTATCTCCGGCTTCCTAGGTAATTATGACCGGAGTCCTGACACCACTACTTCGTCCTTGCGTATTTCTAATCACCGTATACAATGGTATCTTGCAGGAGGTGCCTTCAAGGCGGGAGCCGAACCCGTGGCGGCTGACCAACAAGGGTCAGTCCGGCCCAGCAGGCGGAAGAGGGGTGCGGTGCGAATCGAAACGTCACCGCAACGGTATAGCTCGCGACCGTTGTTTAAGGAAAAGATTCCTAGGAGGTGCATTAATGCTCATGACTTTTCCAGGAGAAAGAGCGCTCGCCGGACTGTGCCCGGAGAGGTTGCCAACCAAGCCTCCGCCAATCAGGCTCCAACACCTGGTCAGGAGGGGGAGGCAAGCGCAAGGCGCGAGCCAGATACTCCTCCAATGGAGGATGCTGACAAGCTGTCCGCCACCAGGTCTGAGGTGGAGAGCGCCATGAATCATAGGCGCCGCCGGACAGTTCTTCGTGACGCGTGTTTCTCCCCCGAGGCATTGAATGCCTTTAACGCGGGAGACGCGCATCTCCGTGCCGCTCAAGATGGTTTAACCAGAGCCACGGAGCAGTATGTAAAGGACATACGGGTAAGGGATTTTAATAGTTGTATATGCCGGTAACCCCCGAGACTTAAAGTAGTTAAAATAACTGATTTAAGGATCATTTGATATGCAGGATCTCACGGAGAAGAATACCCAATTGTCCCAGGAGCTACAAGAGTGCAAGGCCCAACTTGAGGCCGCACTAGCTGCCGCGGGAGGAGACACAGAGACCCCCTCCGGTAACACATTATTTTTTAAAAAAGATAAGCAGTGTGCGGCGTGTGTATAAGTCTGACAATGATATTGCAGATGTTGCCGGACTGGATCCGGACAAGCAACAGCTACTGCGCCAGCTGAAGGCCGGCGAGAGGGTGCTTATGAAGGTGCAGCAGGAGAGGAACAAGCTCCAAGACACCCACACCCAGCTTGGAGAGGAGCTAAAGGGTGTTCGGGCCCAGCTGTCTGGCTCCATGAGGGAGAATCAGCGGCTTCATCGTGGCATCTACAGTAAGTGCTTGAGCAAACTCTTTTGAAAAGAAGAGTTTGGCGAGGAAGTCGAATTGACAAAAATGCGTCTGTAGGTATGCTCACAGGTCGCCCTGCGGAGGAAATGCCCGGTTCAACGGGTGACCAACTTCCCGAGCTGGTGAAACTGCTCGAACGTGTTCGGCAGGCGATGAGTGGCGTCGTCCAGGCCTTATGGCCGTCCGTCTCCCTACCCGAGGGCCTTGGAGAGCTTGTGGAGAAGCTTCAGGGAGCATGGCAGCGCTTCCGTTTATGGAAGATATCGGCCTGCCGTCAAGGTGCCAGAGAAGCCTGGGCCATGGTGAAGACGCGGTACAAGAAGGTGGATCCAAACCACATGGCCGAGGTCGGACCTGTGGGGCCCGATGGGAAGGAGATCCCTGTGAGCTTAGTGTACGGAAAAGTAGAGTTGGCCGCTAAGTATTCCCAACGGGACTGTAAATTAGACAGCCTATTAGACGGGATTGAAGAGTACAGTCAGTCGATTTGACGATGTATTTTAAAATGACATGTAAAATGCCTTCTAGCCGGATTGTAGATCGTTTGTCTTTGCCGACCTTTTCGCTTCAACCTCGGGACCCTAGAGTCCGGAGTGTGTCCGAATACCTTCTCGGTTATGAAAAAACCGGGGCATGCATGGAGACCAGGCGTAGGGGTCATTAGTGCTTTATCAGACAAGTGCCCAACTAGTTATGTTATATTACATGGTTAGTAAGAAACATCTTCCAGGGAGAATAGTTTCGTTAAGGGTTCCTTTCCCTGGGAGGCATGCCCTAAAGTGCATGTCCGGACTGCGAAAAGAGCAGGAAAACGCCTGGGGCAGATAAATAAATAGTTAAAAAGGAAAATCATCTTTCAAGTCACCGACCGAATATTTCCTTAAGAACGCTAGCTTTCGACTTCACCCAGTCTGAGGTACACATCCGGCTGACCCGACAGTAACAATCGCAGAGGTGCTCCCTTTACCTCCTAGCCGAACAATCGGGAACGTAGGGGTAATCACAGGAGCCAGGCAACCCAGCTTGGCTAAAACTTAAGTCATATCGATGCATATAATGGTGAATAAAACGTACATGCGGAAGTTTGACACATGTAATCGGCATAAAGCCTGTTATAAGTAAGCTTCTGTGAAAGAACCCCCCAGGTATAATGAGTGCAAGTAGCACGTCAAGTGTGTGCGAACAATGCGCAGATCGGTCCTCAAGGGCTTTATGAAAAAAGTGGGAGTAAAGAGATAAACAAAAGACAACTGAAGTGTAAAATGTGGACGGAGGAAGGAGACGAACTCTGAGTCCGGCGCTAGGCGTAGAATCTTTGGAGGCGGGCTGCATTCCATGGGTTCGGCTCGAGTCGGTTGTCCGATGCATTTCGCAGACGGTATGCTCCGCCGGTCAGAACTTTGTCGATGATGAAGGGACCTTCCCATTTGGGCTTGAGTTTGTCCTTTTTCTTGTCCGGCAGGCGTAGAACTAGTTCTCCAACGTTATAAGTTTTAGCCCGTACTTCTCTGCTTTGATATCTTCGAGCCTGCTGCTGATAGAATGCGGAACGAGCCTTTGCCACGTCGCGCTCCTCCTCCAATGCGTCCAAGCTGTCCTGCCGATCCAATTCGACTTCTCTTTCTTCGTACATGCGCACTCGAGGTGAGTCATGAATTATGTCGCAGGGCAAAACTGCTTCTGCGCCGTATACCATAAAGAATGGTGTGAATCCGGTAGTACGGTTTGGCGTGGTCCGCAGCCCCCAGAGTACGGAGTCGAGCTCATATACCCAGTGCGTGTTAGATTCCGTAAGGGACCGCACTAATCTGGGTTTGATGCCGCTCATGATTAGACCATTTGCTCGTTCAACTTGACCGTTGGTTTGAGGGTGATAGACTGAAGCGTAGTCGAGCTTAATGCCCATATTTTTGCACCAGAGTTTGACCTTGTCGGCTGTGAAGTTCGTGCCGTTATCGGTGATGATGCTGTGGGGGATGCCATAATGGTGTACTACCCCGGATATAAAGTCTATCACTGGTCCGGATTCGTCCATTTTAACTGGCTTGGCCTCTATCCATTTGGTGAATTTGTCCACCATGACCAATAGGTACTTTTGCTTGTGGGTTCGCCCTTTAAGGGGTCCAACCATGTCAAGCCCCCAGACCACGAACGGCCAGGTGATGGGTATAGTTTTGAGGGCGGTGGGTGGCATGTGGCTCTGATTAGCAAAGAGCTGACAACCGACGCATCGTTGGACTAAGTCCTGAGCATCTGCCCGGGCCGTCGGCCAATAAAATCCTGTACGGAAGGCCTTGCCTACGAGGGCCCGGGCTGCAGCGTGGTGTCCACCTAGTCCGGCGTGAATTTCAGCCAGAAGGTTTCGCCCTTCCTCTTCGGAGATGCACCTTTGGAGGACTCCGGTCGTACTTTTCTTATAAAGTTCTCCCTCATGGACCTTTAGGCTTTAGATCGCCGAACTATGCAGCGGGCCTCATTTTGGTCTTCAGGAAGTTCCTGCCTAATTAAGTAGGCTAGGAATGGTTCTGTCCACGGGGCAATTACCGCCATTATTTCATGGGTTGAAGGTGTTATTTCATCGGCTAAACCGCCGATTGTGTCAGATTGTTCTGTGTTGGGTGGTACGGTTGCTTCCGGGTTGTTATTTCTGGACTCCTCTTCCCATAGTACGGATGGCTTAAAGAGCCGCTCCAGGAAGATGTTTGGAGGGACGGCGTCGCGTTTTGCGCCGATGCGTGCCAACACATCGGTTGCTTGGTTATTATCCCGGGATACGTGGTGGAATTCGAGTCCTTCGAACCGAGCTGACATTTTTAGGACAGTGTTACGATAGGCTGCCATTTTCGGATCCTTGGCGTCAAAATCTCCATTTACTTGGGATATTGCAAGGTTTGAATCCCCGCGCACCTCTAGGCGTTGAATACCCATGGATATTGCCATCCGGAGACCATGTAGGAGGGCCTCATATTCGGCTGCATTGTTGGAGTCCGTGTACATTATCTGAAGTACGTATTGGACTGTGCCTCCGGTTGGGGACGTCAATACGATGCCAGCCCCCAAGCCGGCCAACATTTTGGAGCCGTCGAAATGCATAATCCAATTGGAGTATGTGCCGTACTCTTTAGGGAGTTCGGCTTCAGTCCATTCAGCGACGAAGTCAACCAAGACTTGCGACTTTATAGCTCGCCGATGTTTGTAAGTTATGTCAAATGGTAAGAGCTCAATGGCCCATTTTGCAATCCTGCCCGTCGCGTCGCGGTTGTTTATAATGTCGTTGAGGGGTACTTCGGAGGCCACTGTTATCGAACACTCTTGAAAGTAGTGTTGCAGCTTCCGGGATGCCATAAACACCGTGTATGCTATCTTTTGATAATGCGGTACCGGGACTTGCATGGAGTTAAGATAGTGGATACATAGTACACTGGCTTTTGAAGAGGGAATTTGTGTCCTTCTGTTTCTTGTTCGACGACGAGTACCGTGCTGACAACTTGATGTGTTGCCGCGATATATAATAACATTGGTTCGCCCAGGTTAGGCGCGGCCAGGACCGGATTTGTTGCCAGTATGGCCTTTATTTCTTCGAGTCCAACCGTTGCGGCATCCGTGCACTCGAAGTGTTCGGTGCGCCTGAGGAGGCGATAGAGGGGCAATGCCTTTTCTCCCAGACGGGAGATGAAGCGGCTTAGAGCCGCCACACATCCAGTCAATTTTTGTATTTGTTTGAGGTCTTTTGGGATATCCAGCTGTGACAGAGCTCGAATCTTGGCTGGGTTTGCTTCAATTCCTCTACCGGATACAATGAAGCCCAGGAGCTTTCCGGCTGGTACGCCGAAAACGCATTTTTCCGGGTTCAGCTTTATGTCATATGCTCGGAGGTTATCGAATGTGAGCCTCAAATCGTCTACTAGAGTTTCGACGTGTTTCGTCTTGACGACCACGTCGTCTACATATGCCTCTACTGTTTTGCCGATCTGGGTAGCCAGACATGTCTGAATCATGCGCTCATATGTTGCGCCGGCGTTTTTGAGTCCGAAGGGCATCATGTTGAAGCAAAATGGTCCATATGGAGTAATGAATGCCGTTGCGGCTTGGTCCGCCTCCGCCATCTTGATTTGATGGTAGCCGAAGTATGCGTCGAGGAAGCACAGTGAATCGTGTCCTGCAGTACCATCGATTATTTGATCGATGCGGGGAAGGGGGAAAGGATCCTTTGGACAAGCCTTGTTGAGGTCTTTAAAGTCGACACATAGGCGCCAGGATTTGTCCTTCTTTGGTACCATTACCAGGTTTGCTAGCCAGTCCGGATGTTTGATGTCTCTGATGAATCCGGCTTCCAATAGTTTGGCTAGCTCCTCTCCCATTGCCTGTCTTTTGGGTTCGGAAAATCGTTGAAGAGCCTGTTTGACTGGCTTGAATCCTTTTAGGATATTTAGGCTATGTTCTGCCAACCTTCGTGGGATTCCTGGCATATCTGAAGGGTGCCAGGCAAATATATCCCAATTTTCCTGAAGGAATTCTCGTAGTGCAGCGTCTACGTCAGGGTTTAATTGTGCCCCGATGGAGGCCGTCTTTGCGGGGTCCGTTGGATGGACCTGGAATTTGACTATTTCATCCGCTGGTTTAAAAGAGGTGGATTTGGATCTCTTATCGAGTATCACATCGTCCAGTTCACCGTGGAGCGCAGCGTAGTGAGTTCTTCTGCCGCTAGGGCTTCGGATAGTGCCTCTAGGGCTAGTGCGGCTGTCTTGTTTTCGGCGCGGAGTGCTATGTCTGGATCACTGACAAGAGTGATTATTCCATTGGGCCCGGGCATCTTAAGCTTCATGTACCCGTAATGGGGTATGGCTTGAAAAATTGTGAACGCCACTCGCCCTAATAGAGCGTGATATCCGCTGTTGAACGGGGCCACTTGGAATGTAACCTCCTCGGACCTGTAATTGTCCGGCGAGCCGAACACCACATCGAGTGTAATTTTTCCTGTGCAGCGTGCTTCCTGGCTAGGGATTATTCCTCTGAAGGTTGTGCTGCTTCGCTCAATGCGGCTCCAGTCTATTTCCATTTTTCGAAGTGTTTCCTCGTAGATGAGGTTTAATCCGCTGACGCCATCCATGAGCACCTTGGTAAGGCGAAAGCCGTCCACTATTGGGCTGAGGACCAATGCGGCTGGTGCTCGGGGAGTTCGGAATTTAGGTTCGCCGCTGGCGTTGAAGGTGATAGCCGTGTCGCTCCATGGATTTATTGTTGCTACTTGATAGACTTCGGCGAGGCTGCGGATTGTTCGTTTCCGCATATTATTTGATGCGAAAGTCTCGAAGACTGTTGACACCGTACTGGTACTGTTGGAGTGGTTCTCCGGGGCTATAAGCTCTTCGCCACTTTTGGCCACCTGCCGCAGTATCCAACATGCTCGAAGGCTATGTGTTGGAGTGGCGCCCTCTGTACTGTGAATTTTACAGGGTCCGCTGAGCCATCCCTCCAGTACGGTTCCGTACCTTTTATGGGGGTTTTGCTTTTTGGTTTTTGTACCGGGTGCCTGAGCATGATGCACCCTTTTGTTTCGAACTAGGGTTGTATTCGGAGCCGGATTGTCCCAAAACTTAGTTTCAGTTTTCTAGAAACTCTCCATCGCACAGTACTTTCGTACTATGGATGCCAGGTCGGCGAAGCGTGTAATTTCACGACGACTTATGGCGTTCAAGATTCCCTTGTCTGTGCAATTATTGCAGAAAATCGAAATTGTGTTTTCCTCACGGCAGTCTTTTATCATGTCCATAACCAGGAGGAATCTGGCCCAGTAATGATGTACTGTTTCAGCGGGCTCTTGCCGGATTTGAGATAGATCACATATGTTTGGGTGGGTGGGCGGAATTGAGTCCGGAGCCCTGCCCATCTTGAGGCTCGAAGGCCAAAAAAATTCCGAATTTGGAAGCTTGGATTGCTGGACGTTGTCCAACGAGTCTGGTCCGCTGGCTGACTTTAGGTTCAGTACTTGATCGACGTCCGTCCCTCCGCGGGAATCCGGCATGGAGGGTTCGAGAGTCCGGACATAACTGGTTTTTAATACAGAGTCGGTTACAATGGTAGGAGATCTACATATCCGTATTGCCAAGCTTGCCTTCCACGCCAAGGAAAGTCACATCCGGATACGGGACGAAGTCTTCAATCTTGTATCTTCATAGTCTTGGAGTCCGGCCGATGATGATAGTTCGGCTATCCGGACACCCCCTAGTCCAGGACTCCCTCACCCCCCCATGGGTCTTGGTTCTTGAAGAATCGGGACTAATGGGCTGGCCAGGCCCGAACGGTAGCCCTGTTTTTTACTAGTGCTATATATGTTGGAGCTTATGCAATGTTGTTCATATATAGTTTGTGCCTTCCCCTTTCTAGTACAAATCATGAGGTGGGCTCATAGTTGTGTTGTACAAGAGAATTAAGTTTCAGACAAGAAAACAATCATCACTTGTTCAAATCCACAGTAATAAGGAAACGTATCATTATTCAATCCACATTAAGAAGAGAACGTGTCAAACATTATCAGTATTTTCCTTCTTAGTATGGATTTGAAGAATTCAGTTTCAGACAAGAAAACGGTTATCACTTGTACAATGGAAGATACGAAGCATTACCAGGAAAACATTTTCTTATCGTTGTTCCCGGTTCATGAAGGTCTTCTCCTTGTAGCCAGTCATGAGCTTGTATTTGCAGGTTTGATACATCTCCAACGTATCTACTTTTTCAAATACTGTTTCCCTTATTTTGGACTCTAACTTGCATGATTTGAATGGAACTAACCCGGACTGACGTTGTTTTCAGCAGAACTGCCATGATGTTGTTTTATGTGTAGAAAAAAAAAGTTCTCAGAATGTCCTGGAAATTCACGGAGGCACTTTTTGGAATTAATAAGAATTTTTGGCGAAAGAATCAATACCAGAGGCCCACAGGCTGTCCACGAGATAGGGGGGCGCGCCCTCCTATCTCGTGGGCCCCCTAGACCTCCACCGACCTCAACTCCAACTCCATATATTCACGTTCGAGGAGAAAAAAATCAGAGAAAAAGTTTCATCGCGTTTTACGACACGGAGCCGCCGCCAAGCCATAATCTCTCTCGGGAGGGCTGATCTGGAGTCCGTTCGGGGCTCCAGAAAGGGGGATTCGTCGCCGTCGTCATCATCAACCATCCTCCATCACCAATTTCATGACATACCGCTCGCACTCACATCTCCTCCCCCCCCCCCCTCCTCTCCCCTCGACGGCATCCCAGGCCAATTCCCGCTGCCAAGGATTGCACGCAATCGTAGCCGAGGGTGACCACCACGACGACACAACCTGTTCACCACAACGCCGCACCTTCTCCGAGTTCAGCGGCCACAACCAGGTCCCGAGCTCATGTGTCCATACTTTTATCTAGTGGACTTAAATATTTCAACGGTTCAACATGTGTCGTGTCCTTGCAGATCCTCATACACATCAACCGGTATTGTCGAACATTTTTACAACACTATATCCGCCTCCACTACTAGTACCACAGTGGATCTGTTGCTATAGAATAAATTAATAATACTAATCATTGACAAAAGAATCATTTTATTCTATAACATATGCAATAAGCGAATGGTTTTCATGTGTTTACCCTTGATATTCCTTAGCAACTCCTCCCTTGTGTCCGGCACTGCAATATACCTCCTTTGAGGAGCACTAATTAGAAGGATTATTTATCAAAATTGAGTCACAATTTTCTTAGAATGTATTCCGCTTAAGTTGGAAGGACCCCGCCCATTTCTTGACAACAATACACCAATTTTAAGCATCTCAATTTAGAATAAACAATCTCGAAAAAGGAAAACTTAGAAATGCGATCATTCTCGAACTTAAAAATATCATGATCATATAATACCCTACCTAGGATTGTCCTGGTCCATTCCGTGAATGACACAAGATTGGGTTTCCACTCATCCCTCCTCCATCTAAAGGACACTCTTCCTGTTTTCTTCATGCCCATGCATATATTTTCCCAAACCGGCCATAGAAGATTAGCACAAATCTACTTTCTCTCTACTTCATTGTCTACAAGCCAATAGAAATCGACCTTGCATTATGACGATGGATGATACTGTTTGGATAAATCAATACGATTATTTACAAGCATGCTATTGAATTTAAAAATTGTATAATTAACATTTCTCAGTTATATTCAATGATGGCGAGTCCTTTATGCTCCCTCATGTCATGCAGCCGATTGACAACAACATGTGGCACTGCCGGGATGCAGACGGTACCACCAAAAATGCTCGTGGCAGAGGTGCAACAACACTGTCAAGAAGAGGGGTGGTGCCAGCGGTAGCAGAGCCAGTGCCGAGAAAGGTTGCGAGACAAAGGTGCCGACGGTGAAGTTCCAGCTTTAGGATTGTTACTAACCATTTATCATGGTCGTGCATCGTAATGGCCATGTGTTGGTACAGAATAACAGTAAAAAGTCATAGAGACTCGACTCAAAAATATTTATTCTTTGATTGGGCATTACCTCCCGACCAAAAACTATGGCAATGGACAATGTTCGTTAAACTGAACCGAAAAACCCACAGCAATTTTCAGCCATGAACATTTTGCCAAAGAACCAATTCATGCCATAATGCATACACCCAAACTTGTTTGTGAGCAAGGAGTATGCACCTGCAACTTGCTTCTTCCTTTATCACCTGGTTGAAGTAGACATTAAAAGCACTCATTCAGCAAAGTTTTCTCCGTGGACAAAGGCATCAGGTTAACATCAGAAATGAGACTTTCCTAAGAATCTAGAACCTTGACCACTCTTTAATGATGGTCGGTTAGGTAGTAGAGACACCAAAATTCCTGAAACTAATGGTAGCAGAAAAAGATAAGCATCAGTTACCCCTTCATAAAGAGCATGTTCATATTACTATCCTATCTACAGATGGCTGCTACAACAATAAGTAGTCATAGGAATAGGAAAAAGACTTAAAACCTGATGGAGCCAAAAAGCACATGCTCAGATTATAGCCTTGCCCACAGATACATGGTCAAACCATATATAAATTCATTCACAAAAAAAGACCACATATAATTTAATATAAGCGAACTGTTAGGTGTTGCCTCTTTACTAAAACTACAACCAGTATGGTCGGTATTTCAGAACGACTTCTTATTCATATTTATCTGTGCATCAATATTCCAAAGTACCAACCTATATATGTTGGAGCTTATGCAATGCTGTTCATATATAGTTTGTGCCTTCCCCTTTCTAGTACAAATCATGAGGTGGGCTCATAGCTGTGTTGTACAAGAGAATTAAGTTTCAGACAAGAAAATGATCATCACTTGTTCAAATCCACAGTAACAAGGAAACGTATCATTATTCAATCCACATTAAGAAGAGAATGTGTCAAACATTATCAGTATTTTCCTTCTTAGTATGGATTTGAAGAATTCAGTTTCAGACAAGAAAACAGTGATCACTTGTACAATGGAAGATATGAAGCATTACCAGGAAAACATTTTCTTATCGTTGTTCCCGGTTCATGAAGGTCTTCTCCTTGTAGCCAGTCATGAGCTTATATTTGCAGGTTGCAGCAACTCATTGGCAGGTTTGTACGGACGACCTGAAACCAATTATAGATTCAAATGTGCGCATATGTAGATAACAGTAAATGATCCCAAATCCAACAATTAAAGCAGTACACGGGTAAAACATATTCATATTGGTGTCATCCCTAGTAGAAGCTATATGTAATTTAATGAGAAATCAGATTAGCATGAAAAATAACCATATCCAGATCAATTCTCTTGACATCTTAAGATATAATTATATCCTTGCTCCAACTAAAACAAATGAATCTCTGCCCATGACTTTGGTTGTGGAGAGGTGACATGTTACCTTCCTGTTGGATAGTTTCAATGTCATAGGAGGAAAAAAAATCCATGATGAACATCATAATGAAGGCAAACTTGGTACCTAAAATAACAAAAATTTAACTCACTTTCTTTTCATTGCAGTCAGGCCATTGTCAGATAAAGGCAAAATATGATAAAGGCAACATTAACCATCAGAAGAAAAATAAATTGGACATGATCTGCACTTATACATACATGCACGTTCACACTGTAGTAGCACAACTCAAAGCTCACGAGATCTATTTCCATGTTTGAAGCTATCCCGATCCTACCATGCTAACTTGCTCTTACAGTAACAACTACTCCCTCTATTTCTATACATAAACCATTTTAGATATTTCAATATGGATTAAATACGGATGTATGTAGACATATTTTAGAGTGTAGATTCACTCATTTTGCTCCATATGTAGTCCATATTGAAATCTCTACAAGGTATTATATTTAGGAACGGAGGGAGTAATTATCAACAAAAAGATAAACCATGATTTTCTACTGCAGATCCACTTATTTACATATTATGCATGGCTAGACTTAGTCCATGCAAAGAACCATCAAACTAAAATAAATTATTTCTGTGTTTAGTTTGCACGTGTACCAAAAAGGCAAAACATAATAAGAAAGACTCGCTCATTATGTTAACTGACCAAGCTTTAGACCCTCTACTTGATTTTGCTTTTGTATAGGACTACATGGCTAATTATATGCTAACATAAAAAAAGAAGGCCAAATACCAAATGTATTTTGTGCTAACATAATAATGGCTTCTTATTTGCTGCCATTTCATTGTGTGTTGGAGCTTTCCTGCCACCATATCAATGTGTCGATACAACATTACTTAAGCAAGCTGAAGTGACTAAAAGACATGCATGGCCATTGCTAAATATGGGTTTACTGGGTATTACTACCATTCTAGCATCTATCTAGGATAATTTTCAAAATCCAAACTACCAAGGACAAGGAGTTATAGCCCTGTCGCAAGATTCTAACTGTCAACAACAAGCATAGCGACAATTGTTAGTTGAATGTTTGTGTGTTGCCAATGGACTAACGGAAAATAGTGATTAAACAATCGTTTAAATTCAGAAATGTATGTCGATCATGTTGACATATGGTTTGCATTCATATAGAGACAAACTAATATTCTCTCCTCTCCTCCTCGACAGCTGTCATGTCGCCCTAACCACCATCTCAAGCAACAAGGCCTAATTGGGGCTTTATATACGGATGAAATAACCACTTTGGGTGCTCCAGTAATGAAATAACCAGAAATTAAAATATAAACCTAACATCCCTAGGACAGTCTTCTGAAATATAAAAATGGAAGACCAAGTAAACTTTGCAGCAGTCACTACTTATTATACTTTTATATGAAAATCGATTGACTATCAATATTCATCAAACAAATAAATCTAATATATCATACGCCAAATGACCTACTAAGTACAAGTTTCTAAAAGGGAGATGTATGAAGTGGTTAAACTCTCCAAGAACCTTAGAAACCTGAAGGCACATATTACCATATCCGAATTTCAAGCTAGTTGTCTAAGACATTAAAGTGGCACTTGTAGGTACCGTAAATTAAGTAGACAATGTAAGAAGATAGAGAAAATGTTATACCACACCAAAAGCTACATGCAGCATAGTGCAACAATGTTTGGAATAATTTGTATTGATGCATACTTGAGAACCATATCTAGCCGGTGTACTCTAATTAGAACAAGCAGAAAAAAGGGATCAGCACAAGGTTTCAGCCATTAACAAAAAACAGTTAGCAGAGAAACAACTCGGCGAATCGTTAACTTACAATCTTGCTTTTTGAATGTGCAACCCATAACCAGAGAAGCCTCTCGGCATTTGAGGGCTTGGGTAATCTCACAACATAGAGCAACTATAGCTGCGCCTCACCCCAAAAGGGGCCATCTTCACTACAAAGACGGCAATTAGTATCTCACTCCAGTTGATGAGTTAGTCTCTTTAATTACACCCTTGTATGCGGTAGTGTTGTTACTCTGCAACTAAGAAAAGTCTCTCTATGTGAACTATTTTTTTGCTTGGTATCCGAACAAAGCATTTTTATTTCGCCACTGTATTGGGCTACTATTCACTCATAGGATTCCGCGATAGGATGCCTTATTCTTCATTTTATTATTGCTTGCTAGATTATTTTTAGTTCAATAGTTGTCATACGACAAACCATTAAATCTGAAGAAACACGGAGAAGTCTAATCGACATCAATTCTATCTTGCTTCTACTAATAAAAAGCACTCTATCTCTATGTACTACCGAATAGTTGTTTTCTTGTAAACAATTCAACAACACACAAGGATCTTTTCCTAAAACATCACCTAATGGCAAAAGGATGCATTCAGAGAACTTCAATTTATTTGATCATCATCATGCTTGTGCAACACATAATAAGCATAAAGAAAATCACAGTCATCCACACTCCCAAGAGTAAGCAGGTAGTACATTAGTGCAAACAATTTACTAATCATAAAATAGCTAGATTGGCCATGAATACCAACATAGGAGCCATGCTTTAGGTAGAGCAAATAATTTCTCCAGAGAGTAGCAAGAGTGCAAAAATGAAGCACATGAACACTTTCAAAATGCATTAGAATCTGCAAAGGGAGAAGGCTGCAAACTAAATAGTCCAATCATATTGCAGAAGCAAAAACTTTGGACGAAGAGTGGACATGTAGTTACTCATGATTCAAATATATCTATATTTATGTGAAACAGAATGCCTACAATAACTAAGTAGATGGACAACCGCTACACACAATTCAGATTTATTCTAGTCCCTGATAAATGTCAGGGCCACGCCACGCAAAAACCCGAAGGATATTAATCCACACTAGCTCTTTCATGGAATCCCCTACCCATCGAAGCATCCTCAATCAACAGGACCCATGCACTAATCAGTGTATACGATTAGACAGAGCTGCAACACACACGTGAAAATGCCTATATATAAGTAGGGGTTCGCGCACCAGTACCCTTGAGCCTGTGTGTTGCAACAAGAGAAAAAGTAGTTCTTTCCATGACCTTGGCTCAATAAATTGATTTCAAATAATGCCTTGATATCCAATCTTGCGTATCAAAATATTTTATTTGTGAAAGAGGAAAAAGGTATTGTCTACCTCCCAACTGGCTGCCCAATTGGCTGAGCATGTGTGTTGCAAAAAGCGAGTTCGTATTGGCATTCCTTGGAGAACCCAATCTGCTAGCCGCCTTTACCAGTCCCATGCAATTCTTGAATTTCTCATGCCATTTGATACTCATCAGGCCTGAAACTATTATGCCAAAAAAAAGCAAGTATGAGATCTAGGATTCATGGTACAGATCTTTAGAAACATAACTTCCACAAAAAAAGCCACCTCAACCAAGTTTGATGCCTACTAAAAAAATTAGTATGTCAAATACATGCATCCAGTGAAACTTATATGAAGATAAATGAAGCAACATGATGATAGAAATCGGAGATGGTACCAATTGATCTGCTGGTTGTCATATGTAGAGTTCGTACATAAAGAAGCACGAACCATGTGAACTTGAGGTCCTCAGCGGTTTGTACAAATACTCATATCGCCAGATTGCCCCTTTGAATCCAAGCCAAAATAATATTGCCGATCCAAGCAGCTGTACCACTCATATAACATGTGGAATTTAGATCCCGTCAAAAAAACATGTGGAATTTTGATGGGCGGAAGAACATCAGCAGATACAAGGTGCTTGCAATAGAGATCCACGGACGGTTGAAGTCGAGGTAGAGGCCTCCTGGTCGATGACGAGCTGTTGGATGAGCTCTCGAGCACCCACCTTCTGTCGGGCTGCTGCTGCACCGCCGAGGTGTCGGCTCTATGGCGGCTCCCCCGGCCGGATCTGGCCATAGCAACCATCTGAGTGGCAAGGCCTAGCCCTTTCTCCGTCAGATTAGTCGGGGAGGGGAACTCCTGGCCATGGACGATGGGAGGAGGGAGGCCGAGACCCACCAGGCGTGTGGTCGCCTCCCGATGTGCATGGCTGCCTAGGGGAAGGTGTGGTGGCGCCGTGGCAGCGGCTGGGGAGGGAGGTTGTGGTGGCCGGCTGATCCGTAGCGGCGGCGCAAGGAAGGAGTGCTTGGGAGTTGGGAGAGGTAGGTCGGGCATTGGCGGCCTCGTCCGGTTTTTTCCCTTACCTGCGAAGGAGCCTGGTTCGTCCAAATTTTTTTCGCCGGTTTTCTTTCATCGATTTATTTTCGTTCGGTTTTTTTGGTGTGGAGGGGAGTATCGCTCCCTCATAACGTGGTTTGATTCGGGTTTTTTTGGCGTGAAGGGGACTACCTGGGAGGTGGGAGGAGGTACGAAAATAAACCAGTGGGGTGGGACGAAAATTAACCGGTGAAGGGAGACTACCAACTGAGACATTAGGAGTAGAGACTAGTAGAGTGCCCGTGCGTTGCCACGGGCTTTTGAATATATTGCTGGAATTATATAAACATAATGCATGTTAAATTTCACGTGAAGAGAATAGATAGCACATGCATAATTGGCTAATAATTAAAGCCCATTGGTCTACTTCATTTGCAACGTAAATTGATAACAAAAAAGACAATCTAATGATGTATACATATAGAGAGATTATCTAACTAAAACCAGTTACAAATTAAGATCCACCTGATGCGCTTAAGAAATTCTCGCACAATATTAAGAATATTGTCTTTAGCTTCATTCACATGAAATTTGAACAAGTATAAATAAATAAAAAATCCTCGACTCATACCCAACCTGCACAAGCAATATATGTAATTAGCACGAATAATTCACCTCCAATGTCTTAAACTATGTAATGGAGAATACTCATTGTGCAAACAGGATGAACTAATTCTTTACCGTTCCACTAAAACATAAAACAAAATAAATAGTGACACACATCCCTGCAATTTACGAAATCCATATTATTTTGAATGTTATGATAATGCAAAATATAAATTTATTGTCCGTCTATGCTCGTTGGAATACCAAGCGGAAATAAACATTGTCATCTAGATATATTGGAATTTCAGTCGGGCTGCTTTATTTCCAGTACATCGTTGAATTTCCTCGCAAATCTTTGTAATTTCAGTAAATACATGGGAGTTTTGACCTCGTGATGTATGGATAGCATCCAGAATATACACATGATGTGTATGTTTGTCAACGACGTACAAGAGTGTGTATTGCATGTAGAAGATAAATCTACAAGTAAACATATTTATCATAAAATATAATATTACTCTACAGTTCACTCTATCTTCACCAACACAAATGCGATAACACACAAGACGGGTCTCATCTTAATAATGTTGTTACACAACAAACATAGCATCGGGATTTCATGCTCACATCTCAGGGTGATATTAGTCTGCGGTTTAGTTTATCTGAAGTAACACAGAGATAGCAAACAGGGTGAATCATTCTCATCTTACACTGTTACACAACACAACAAATATAGCATCATGAGTTTTTGGTCACTTCTCAAGACATTATATTTGCTTTCTTATCCACCCACTCCTGCGTTTAGCATTAATCAGCTTTTGCACATTGCATGAAAACCAGAATGCTATGAAGTAGAGCACGTGTCCGGTTCTACAGTCAGAGTAAGTGTCAAGTATAATATTTGGGCAGAAATTTACTTCAGATAGTGCTTAACCTAACGTTAATAGCTTGATAGAGACTTGCCGCAAAAACTCCATGGCCAATGAACTGCATAGTCCAACAGAACAGCTTTGCTACCAATCCCACCTAGGAGAAAAAATAATAATTTATGATCAATCAATTTATGTTATATGTGATCTTTTTTGTTATTCCCTCCATTTCTAAAAATAAGCCTTTTTAGATATTTCAATACGGACTACATACGGATGGATAGACAAATTTTGCTCCATATATACTCTATATTGAAATCTCTAAAATGGTACTCCCTCCGTTCCTAAATATAACGTGTATTAGTTATTCAAAAAGTCAACTGTTATCTATGTTTGACCAACTTTACAGCAAAATATATAAAGATTTATAATACTAAATATGTAAAATGTAAAAAATATAGTTCATGATGAATCTAGTGATAATGATTTGGTATTCTAGATATTGATATTTTTGTCTATAAACTTGGTCAAACTTAGAGAAGTTTGACTTTTTGGAAAAATAATACACCTTATATTGAGGAACGGAGGGAGTATATATTTAGGAATGGAAGGGGTACAAAGCATCTTCAACATCACAAACTAAAGGCTTATATTTAAGAACGGAGGGAGTACAAAGCATCTTCAATAGCACAAACTATGCTCCATCCTACATCCTAAAAGCAAATGAATGAAAATTTCAGAGAGTTAGAGCAACTGCAATGCACCGACCCATTTTGTCTGTTTGTGTCTGCGCAGACGAAAATATTTGCCCAATGCAGTCACCGCCGCCGCAACGCCATCACCTCCGCGCCCCCGCGCACGCAGGAACAACAGACGCATGAGCAACATCTGCAGTCACCGCTGCCGCGCAAGCAGGAACAACAGCAGACGCAGTCACCACAGCGGACTTATGAGCAGCAGCTGCTGCTGCAGCTGCCACCGCCGTGCTCGCCCACCTCGACAGCCGCCGGGCAGTTCTGCCGCGCTCTGGACTCCATGCATCCCAAGCTGGACCTCACGAGCGTCGTGACAGGCAGCGCCCGCCCATGACAAAGGAGTCCCTCGCGAGCTCCGCGACGGGCAGCGCCAGGCCACGGCATTTCTCCGCGGGTGTGTGCTCCTGGTCGACGCAGGCGGCGGCCACGCCTGCTAGGTGCTCGCGCGTCCGGCCCGGCCTCGCCTCGCCGTGCCCAGCAGCCTCGTGCGCCCGGTCGCCTCGCCTCCTCGTGCCTGGCCGCCTCACTACTCACACGCCCATCCCAGCCTCGCCTCGCCACGCCAAGCTGCCGCGAGCTCCCCTGCCTGCTACGTGTTTGACAAAATGTCAGGGCAGACGTGTCACAAAATGTGTCAGCTACCGTTGGGTGCACTGGATGACCCAAATGAAAAAATAGGCAAATCCGTCCGCTCGGCCGACCCATACGGGCACGATTTGAGTCACTGCATTGGAGTTGCTCTTAAGAAAAAGAGATTGAATCCACATGTATGCGCCTACAGTCTAGCTTTTGAAACTTTAAGCCTGAGTTACCTAAGATCAACAGAACCAAAAACTGTGTAAGTGCAGCAAAATTAGATAATCCCAACACCATGGAGCAATAAACATACTAAGACATCTGATGCCTTCTTGCCATCACAGGCGTGTGAAAGTACATGCATGATGTTAATTGGTCAATATCAGATGCAGTGACCTTTAATGGTGCAGCAATTAGGAGTAGAAGGAGCAAGCAAACATCTAGTGCAGTGTGTTTGCCTGCAAGTAACAGGTAGCTCAACGTAAAGAGGTGTGCATCAACCTAGAAAAATTATAACTACACACAAGTATCATTAACTCTCATGCTTAACAGAGCAAGTAATGTAAGTACAATGTAGCATTAGTAATACCTTCAGTGTGTCGCTGCACAGCAAATCAGAGTGTTCAAAATTAAGGCACTCACAAATGAACTTATCTTCTTCAACACTAACCTCCACACAATATTCAACTCTGCACCACAATATAGTTATCAAGGTTCTCTGTTTCTGGTACACACAAAACTTAGCCCATGATTTCCAACAGTAAAAAGGTTATCCTAAAAAAGGCTCAATATAATGATGCGAAAAAAATCAAGACCAACGCGGCTTCTTATTTTTAATCATCTAGAACCACATGATTATTACATTTCATTTTTTTGGACTAAGCAACAGATCAACACAACCTTTTGAAGTAACAACAAACTTTTCTGTGAGCACTTGAAAAAACTGTAACATGTTCAAAAAATAGTGAATTAGCTAGGTACCTTCTGCTCCCATGAAAAGGTGTGTGAAAGAACTGAATACACCGGCGAAAGGTTGATTAACTACTGCACACAAACATTCAAGTGAGAGATTTTACAGATATTGTTTGGAGAATTAACAATAAATAAAAGACAACAAAACCTCCTCTGCTTTGT
>NC_041391.1:107421635-107424576 GCF_002162155.2 Triticum dicoccoides | reverse complement strand
AATCAGACACAACAGACTGAAACAGAGAACAAAGAATAAATAAGAAGAGAACACTAACAAATTCAACACTGATAATCATTAGTAAGGTAGACCAAAATTTATATACTGGTTCCTGCGGCCTCTAGCCACACATAAGCACACACACACACATGCATGTGTTCGGTTACAAAAACCAGAGAAATGACTAACCAAACCCATGAAAATCCAGAACTCGTCGAACATTATCTTCATTGCGGGCGATGGCATAATTCGTACACCTCAAGTCATGTTCTCGTGAGGAACTTCTTCCATCCTTCCTTGAAGAACATGTGATCATCGGGTGAGGTGTCAACCTCGACCCTGCTAAAGCTCTCTTTGCCTTCCGCCAGCCCGTGCTTCGGGATGTCCAACCAACAGGCAACTTATTTTGGAATCTTCTAAATGCTCCATAATGTACACACACAACAATGCATCAGAACCCCGGTTAGAAAACTATGGAAGAAAATACTAATTGGAGAAATAGTGAAAAAACATGCATACCATCGTCTATATCAATGTTAATCGATGCAGTGTATGATCGGTGACCCTAGGCACCCATGGTGGAGCAGAATAGGTTGCACAAGTAGATGAACTGGTCATCCTTGAGGCCAACAGACATGCTAAACACATCAGCTCCCGGGGCTCCGTCAAGAGGGTTGGTGCCACCGTAGTTGATATAGGCAAGGCACATCGGCACCGCCGAATCCATCACATAAGCATGTCCGTGGTCATAGCATAACCCAGTAGCATTGCGCAACACCATATCCAAACCATTCGTGCATCCAGAAGTTAAAAATCTCACCAACAAAAATGAAATATTAGTGGCACACGGTGGGAGAATAAACCTTCTGGCGCTTGAATGTACACACATTGCAGAAACACACAGGTGGAAAAAGAGGGGAAAAAACTTGTATAATCAAAAAACTGGTAAAAGCTAATTATATATGCCCATGAGCAAAACAAACTGACAAACAACTAACGACCAGTTATGTTCTCTAACTTGTGGCAAACATTCATTACACATGGCAAAAAAATTTTAATGACCACCTGTTACAGAGTTTAGGTTTCTTGTGAAACTTTTCTTATAGTGGTTTAATAAAAAATAGTTCCAAATAGAAACTTTGAAAAAGAGTAATGCATATTGATCATCCCAAAGAGTAGAGTGCAGAGAAGAAGAAAAAACACATGGATAAAGTGAACTGCTCTGGTTTCCGAAACAAACAAAAATGTCCAAACAAGCCTACAAAATCTTACTTCCATGAAGGCTACAAAACTACATGGAAAAATCCATCATCCTACAAGAGCATTGTAACCATTTTCGCCCCCACTCTAACCTATCATGCATTTATTTCCAAGCAACATTTCATCACAAACCAATCTAACAATTCTTACCATATAAATAAATTCCTAATTGGTGAAACTAAATAGGAGAGTACTGAACAGTTCATTTCACATCCATCCGCAAACATTCCTAACTAAAACATCCACCTGCCTCACTTTGTCAGGATCATCTTCACAATGTTTCTGAGTGTCGCTCGCATCACATTCAGCTAAATGAAAAGCATTACTCCAGCTGCACGAATTCGCGTCATGAATCCCCTCCAAGAGCAGCACCGTCAATCCCATCAATCCCACTATCTGATATTGATGGGCAGACTTCATGCACATCCTGATCAGATTGAAGAATCTGCTGGGAAGTGAAACGAAACTATCGCTGACCACAACAAATCAATATGAATGTTCAGCCTAAATCCCCAAATTGACCAACCTAATAAATACGTACAAGGACATATCTGAGTTTTTCTTTACCATTGAGGTTGCGGCGCCTTGCAAGCAGGCTAGGGGGACGATGGTGAAGCACGACACCGTGGCGCACGTGCCCTCCATCTCAACGCTGCAGTCGAGTCACGCATCCGCACAACAGCTTGCCCTGCATGAGTTACATACTCATCTTCCCTCACACGATGAACACCATCCTCCCGTGGCCGAGTTCCATCCTCTCAATCCCACCGCCTCAGGATCACGCGGCGCCGAGTTAGTTGATGCAGAGGGGGGTAGGACAGAGGCTACAAAACGAATCCAGAAACACAGGAGGAGGTGGGACATCGTAATAAGGTAAACAAAATCGGCGTGGACAGGATGAAGGACGAACCAAAATGAACCGGACGGGGCAGGGGGTGGACGAGGAGCCGGGATGGCCGTGACTGGAGCAGGTGGCTTGGCATCCTCGCCCACGGCCAGATCCGCCATCGGAGATGATGGGTCGTCAGTGCGTGACCTCGATCCGCCAGCAGGACGATGCAGATAGGAAGTGTGGCGGTGTCCTACGGCCGAGGACGGCAGGGAAGGCAGGGAAGCAGCCGGGGGCGACGGGGGTGCGGTTGCGTTTGGCGGGGCGATGACCGGCGAGCAGGGATAATAATCTGCCAATAAACCCACATCAACCTCAGCTGAGATATAGAAAGACTGAATCTGGCTAACAAAACCAAACCATGTAACAGAATACAAGAACAAACAATTTCATCTTCTATATCACCAAAGGAAGAAGCCGAGCTGCGAAGGGTCCGGCTTGGCGAGCTTGGAGGCAGCCCTGGCGCCGGTGAGCGCGATGGAGACGGACCCGCGGTGGGAGAAGCCGAACTTCTCGAACAGGATCAGGATGATCCCGCGGGAGTCATCCTTGGAGGACTCCTGCTTGATCTCCGCCGCGGCCTGGCGGAGGACGACCCCTGGTTGCCGTCGATGTAGCGACGAGATCGGCGGCAGCGAAGGATCGGCAGCGGCGAACGGATCCGCTGGGACGCAGGGATCGGCGGCGGCGAACGGATCCGCTGGGACGCAGGGATCGGCGGCGGCTTGGTGCGAGTGCGAGGGCGGCGGCGAAGGGATCTGTTGTGGTGAGGAGAAGCGTGGGGGTGGTGGA
>NC_041391.1:107419369-107421259 GCF_002162155.2 Triticum dicoccoides | reverse complement strand
GTGTTTGTGCGGGTTTTTTTTTTTTGTGTGTGTGCGTCTGGTGGGGTGTGGGGGACGAAAATGGTGGGACGAAAATAAAACCCGGAACGCGACCTACCAACTGAGATATTAGGAGTAGAGATTACCTGCAAAGGAGCCTGGTTCGTCCAATTTTTTTCGCCGTTTTTCTTTCGTCGATTTATTTTCGTTCAGTTTTTTTGGCGTGGAGGGGAGTATCGCTCCCTCGTAACGTGGTTTGATTCGGGTTTTTTGGCGTGGAGGGGACTACCTGGGAGGTGGGAGGAGGTACGAAAATAAATCAGTGAAGGTGGGACGAAAATTAACCGGTGAAGGGAGACTACCAACTGAAACATTAGGAGTAGAGATATGAGGAGAGGGGGAAGACCACGATCAGAGGTAAGTTCCACTTATCACGGGAAACTTTATTTCTTTCTATACATACGGGATCGCTAGTGGAATGAGAGGGAGAGGGCTGGAAGAACGAACGACGCGAGGGCGAGATGAACGAACGACGACTTACAAACCAACCATCACGACCCCAGACTCCTCCTTTAGGAGTAGAGAGAGATTATGGAAAGAGTGTGTTTGATCGGTATATGTATGATTGCGATGGAAATAGCGAAAAGATTTGATTGCGATGCGATTTCATTGTGTTGTTTATGGAAGCTTTTTGTGATGCGATATGTTTTGGATGGAAGGTTTTAAACCCACCCTTCGATATGATTTGATTGGTGTCTTATATGGAAGGGTGCGATCGCTGGAAGGGTGGAAGAGTTGGTTTGGTTTTTTTTGGCATGGGACGTGTGGGTCTGGTGATGAATTAAAACCGGTGTTTGTTTTCAGAGGGAGGGGGGAAATCGGTGGGAGGGAGATTGCTTGGTGGGGCATATATCGATCGCTTGGTGGGAAATGAACGAAACCAATGAACGATCTATGGACTGAGACATTAGGAGTAGAGATACATGTTGTGAATAAAGTCGGTTCGGCTCGTAGAGTCCCTGAGGGAGTCCTGGATTAGGGGGTATCTGGACAGCCAGACTATATACTTCGTCCAGATTATTGAAGCGTGAAGATACAAGACTCAAGACTCCGTCCTGTGTTCGGATGGGACTCTCCTTTGCGTAGAAGACAAGCTTGGCGATACGGATATTATATTTCCTTCCTTGTAACCGACTCCATGTAAACCCTAGCCCTCTCCGGTGTCTATATAAACCGGAGAGGTTGGTCCTTAGAAGGCCGATCACAATTACAATTATAATCATCATAGGCTAGCTTCTAGGGTTTAGCCTCTACGATCTCGTGGTAGATCTACTCTTGTACTACTCATATCATCAATATTAATCAAGCAAGAAGTAGGGTTTTACCTCTGTAGCGACCAGACCTCAAACAATCTGATCTCTGTGCATCAGTGTCATCCCTGGATCAGTAATGCTGACACGCACAGTACTTGAAGGATTTATAGCAGAGTAGCAATCACACACTTAATACATCGAATGTCTCCAAAGAGAACTTATTACAATAAATATGGTTTAAGGCCATCTAATAACAATAACAGCAGAAGGTTTGGAAGATAAGTGAGTCCATCAACTCCAACGGCATCACTGAGTATAGAACCACGATCCTAAAGCATCTTACTCGTCGTCTGAAAAGTCTACAACATTAACGTTGCAGCCCGAAAAATGGGTCAGCACATGGAATATGCTGGCAAAGTAACACATAGAGAATAATGAAAAGAATAACACTACTAGGGAAAAGCCTATACACAGAATCTTACCAGCAGCGCTCCTCAAAATACCACGCTACTGCTATTTAGCAGCAGCGCGTTTCACCAAAACGCGTTGCTGACAGGAAAATAGCAGTAGCGCGTCCACCAAAAATCGCGCTACTGCT
>NC_041391.1:107400373-107419255 GCF_002162155.2 Triticum dicoccoides | reverse complement strand
AGTTATAGCAGTAGCGCGCTGTACTGAACAGCGCTACTGCTATAGAAGTTAGCAGCAGCGCGCTTCTAGGAAAACCGCTACTGCTAAGATCAGCCCACAAGTTTAGTCCCACCTCGCTCCGTGAACAGGGTGTTTACCACCTTAAATATGTTATTTCTGAAACTACCACAACCAGTTGGTCTTCACTGAACTCTATGTGTAAAATTTGTGGCCGCAATATGAGTCATCTCAGGTTCCTACCGGAGGGGACTCATATTGACAATTCAGATTGTACACAAAAAGATCATTGATGGCCAATGTAGTTTTGCATTGACGTATTTTTTGTATAGTTACACTTAGCAGTAGCGGTTTATATGCAAAGCGCTACTGCTATTCAGATTAGCTGTAGCGCGTTTTGGCAAACGCGCTACAACTATCCCTACCTTATCCCCACGCGCACGACCGGCCCTCACTCACACTCTCACTCTCGCCCGCGTGCCGATAACCATCGTCGTGCGTCGTCGTCGTCGCCGCCGCCTTCATCCGTCCGGCGCCGAGGTACTCCCCTCCTTCCGTCCCTCCTCCATCCTCCTCCCTCCTCCCTCCACCTGCGGCCACCCCTCCCTCCTCCGCCGCCGCCCTCCTCCCTCCGCCTGCGGCCGCCCCTCCTCCCTCCTCTGCCGGCAGCCCTCCTCCCACCGCCCTTGACCTCGCTGCCCCTAGCTACCTCTCCGTCGCCCCCCACCCCCTGCCACTAGTTAGTACTAGATTTAGTAGTAGTAGATGTTAATTTAGGGTTCATCGCTAGTACTAGATGTTGCTTAGTTAGTACTAGATTTTTAGTAGTAGTAGTTGTAGTTGAACTACTTTAGTTGTAGTTGAACTAGTTTATAAGTAAATCAATAAACTAGTTGAACTAGTTGAATTAATAGAATTAATGTATTTTTAGTAAGATAATTAATATAACTAGTTGAACTACTTTATTTTCAGAAAGAACTAGTTTTTTTTCTATTATAGTAAGTTTATATTTAGTAAGAACTTGTTGAATTAATAAAACTAGTTGAACATGTCATATTTGTTGTTATTTCTTAGTTTAAGCAATTATTCGGGATGTATTAGTGATAACTTATATGGTTTCAGGTGACCACCGTCGTCCCCGTCACCGACCCCCTCCGACATACCCGCCGTCGTCCCAGTCACCGAGCCCCTCCGACATCGAGGTGAGACCAGCCAAATATCCTTGTATATCTTGTGTTGTTGCTCAAATAGGATATGTGGTTGCCCAAGTGGCCGTTCATGTTCAGTTTACATCTCCGAGTGAGCTATGTTTTGCCGGAGTGTTGATTAATTTCCGTTCCGGCAAATTTCAGGCGCTCGATATGTCCTTTTTTAGCAAAGGTCGTGCCGGATTTTTTCGTGAATTCTGGCATGACTTATGCTAGAATATGTACAAGTTTAATCTTTGAATTATGAATGTAGGAAATGTCGTATTCGGACGACGATAGTCTCCCGGGGGAGTGTAGCTGGTGCCACGACGATCGAGGTATGTGCGACAGGTTCGTTCGGCTGGACGAAGATCGGCGCTTCAGCATTAAGCTCGAGGAGACCTTCGATTGTGAAACGGTACGCAACAACGACAAGTGTTTTTTTCGTAACTAAGCATGACTTCAACTATTTCAACGTCTAATTTTTATATTTTACAATTCGAGTAGCTTATCCCATGCCATGCAAGACGCTATGTCTTGGAGAGGATGGGTTTTGAAGACCATGAAAATTTCGAAACAAAGAAAATACACCTAAGGACCCATCATGATATGGATTTTGAAGTAAATCTGTGCAATGCTCAGAGCGTAACCCATTTTGGTTCCCAAAATTGAGAAGCACTTTGCAAAATGTATGGTTTTTATGAGGGTATGATTGTCACCATGGATCTTGGTGATCCTGACATCGAGCAAGACAATATGGACATTTGGGTCCTTGTTGATACGCTTCCGATTGTACCGCTATGTGAGTTTCTCAAACATAGTTATTAACTAATTTATATTGTTTATTTCAAAATAGTTGATAGCTTATTTCCATTGACAGCTTATTTTGATTCTTCAAAGACTGTGCGGAAGATGGTAGATAAAACCCACTACACCGATGGCACCGAATTAACGTATAAGGAGAAAAATCATCTGATCGCATTTTGTACTCTTCTTGAGAATTACAATAACTATTATTGAACTCCTCCAAATTATGGTGAATACGTGCCACTAGTGCATGTGTTGAACCACGATAACTTCTCTGGAGATACCCTGGTAAGATTTTTTACTATTACGACATCTGTGCATCTTTTGCATACTTCTAAAACTAGTACATAATTGCTAACTACGAAGTTATTATTATGTTTTTCAACAGAAACTCCCGATGGATTGTGTGCCTCATCTGATGTCTCTGCATGGTCGCCTCTCAGTTCTGAACATACTGCCAGGTAAATCTACGGAGCTCACCTGTGCATATCAGATTTCTAAAACCTGTGAACACATGTTCATCAAAGAATGGAAGAAATGTATGGACATTCGCAAGGAGGTTCTCGGAAGTAACATTCAGCGAAAGGCAAGAATTGGAGACAGGCCAATCTCCATTCTCCATAATGGAGAGTCAGGGGCTATCTTGTTTTTTGCTATTTTACCTTAGAAAATGTAGTAGGTCTTAATCGAATGTAATAGGTCATATGAGGTACAATATGTTTATTATGTGGTAATGTGTTAGAGTTAATAATGAGGAGTACTTGTGATTACGACTAGTGACCAATTTGCTATGTGATGTCATTGATGAAAACGATGATCTTGAGGAGGTGTTATATGACAATGATGTATTATGATGATAAGTTGTTAATGATATGATGATGATGATGATATTATTATATCATTGGGTGAAAGAACCGCGGATTAGTTTCAAGTGGATGGACTTCCACTTGAAACTAGTCCACGGTTCTTTCACCCCATGATGTAATAACTCATTATGATGTAAAAACAATATCTAAATTCCTGTTGTATGAAAACTTGTGTAAAGGTGTATGAATACAACATGAAATAAAATACTAAATAATAGTAGTAGCGCGAGAAAGGAGAAGCGCTACTACTAATTACCAATAGCGCTGTTCTGAAGAAGCGCTACTACTAAGTCAATTTAGCAGTAGCGTGGGTCTAGGCGCGCTATTGCTAAGCATTAGCTGTAGCGCCTTATCAGTAGCGCTCCTGCCCGCGCTACTGATAGGCCTAAAACCCGGGCTGCTGCTAGGCTTTTCCCTAGTAGTGTAGAGCTATACTACATGCATATATGGCTTGGTGGATAGCTCTATGGTTACAATGCGTAAAGCCAGTTTTTCCCTATTGCAAAGGAATAAATTTATTTAACTATCATGGTGGTTGTTAAACATTGAGAATGGTTGACAGCAAACTCAATCCCAATTAAGCATCAACATTAACAAACCCAACAATATTAATTAAAGTAACATGATGAGATTCACATGATAATCCAAATACTAGATACTCAAGATGTCCATAACCGGGGACACGGCTAATCATGATTAGTTTATACACTCTGCAGAGGTTGTGCACTTTTCCCCACATGACTCGATCTCCTCCGTTGGGATTCTCGCACTACATGTTGTTTGAGAAATGGATGACCGAGACATAGTCTTTCAGAAGCGCTAGCACCTTACGATGGGTAGACCGTACCAACCTACATCCCCTACATCTGCTAGTCTACCACTGTAAGAGTTGGCACAACTTAGTCAACTATGCTAGAGCCCATAATAGCATGTGGCTGCACACGGAAGTTTCTAGCATGAATAATCTTATGATCCCTTTGAGCATGGGTGGCGGTCCATGAAAAAAAACAGGCAATCCTGGTCTACCCAGGTGCCTAGACAGGCAATCCTGGAATAACCAGGTACCTCAATCCACCCAGATGTGTATTAATGTTGCCACCTTAAATAAACCATTAATTAACAATCTCACATCTGTCATGGATATTCACTCAAATCCAATCCACATCTACGAGCATAGCATGGCATAATAAGCAAACGTAGAAATCCCAAGGGTTTGAAAATAAAACAGGTAATAGGTACTACCTCAAACTACTTCCCAAATCCCACAATTTAATTCAGATCCTAATCATGCAATTGTTTGTAGGATTGAACTAATGCAATAAAACTGGGTAATAAGGAATATGATCAAAGTGTTACTTGCCTTGCTGATGATCCGCGTAACCTAGGGATTCGAAGTAGCAAGCGGCGCAATCCGGGCACTCTATCGCAAGCAAACAAACAAACAAGCATACAATAAGTACTCATCTAATGCACGGGTAAAACTCAAATAAGAGGTCTAACCAGAAAGCTCAACTTAAGAACTCCGGTTTGCAAAGAAATCAAATCGATCGAAGAAACAAAACTCAAACAGCGAAAAAAAAGCTTCGTTTACTAATCTGGACCTAAGTCAAATTTTACAGAAGCAAAAACTGGTTTGAGTAGATCATTCGGAAAGAGAGTCTCGAGACGAAACTCTAGGCGCTTGAATCGCCTGATTCTGATAAACGAGCGAAAAGTTATACCAAAACGAAAATCGGATAAAAAATGACGATCAGAAAAATAGCCTAATAAATCCGAGAAAAAGAAAAACGACGAACTTATTAACGAACGAACGTTCGTTATCTGGATATAATCGATGAATGCGTTCGTTTAAACGAACGAGCGAGTGAACGCTCACTGTACGAAGAGAAGGAAGCCGAGTTAGATCGGCAGGATAACTTGGATGCCCTGGAGGAGGAGCGCGATGTCGCAAAAGCCCGCTCCGCATTCTATCAGTAGCAGGCTCAATGATACCAAAGCAGAGAAGTGCGGGCCAAAACTTATAATATTGGCGAGCTCGTTCTACGCCTACCGGAGAAGAAGAAGGGCAAGCTCAAACCCAAGTGGTAAGGTCCCTTCGTCATTGACAAAGTTCTCACTGGAGGAGCGTACCGTTTATGTAATGCATCCGATAACAGACTCGAGCCGAACCCATGGAACGCGGCCAGACTCCGGAGATTCTACGCCTAGTGCCGAACTCAGTGTTTGTCTCCTTAAACCCTCCTTTTTAATTATGCCCCCTCCCCTTTCCTTTCTCGACCTCTTTTCCTCTTCACACAAAGTATCTAATATGGTACGGACTCCCGGATCATTCCGGCCGCACTATGTGTGTAAGTAATACCTGGGGGCTTCCTATACGGAAGCTAAAAATAATAACTATAATGGCTTTTTGCCCATCACATATGCGTTTCTTTTTTCCATATGTGCCTTTTCTTCACCATTATATGCATCGATATGACTTAAGATGTGGCCAAGCTGGGTTGCCTGGCTCTTGTGTTTATGCCCTACATTCCCGTTAATTCGTCTAGGGCATAAGGGGAGAACCTCTGCGATTGTTACTGCCGGTTCAGCCGGATGTGTATCTCAGACTGGGTGAAGCCGAAAGCTAGTGTCCTTAAGAGAATATTTGGTCGGTGAACAAAAGATGTATTCGTTTATTACAACATAAATCCCTAGAAGTTTTGTATCCTGCGCCCTTGTTCGCAGTCCGGACATGTGCATCATCGCATGCGTACCCAGGTAAAGGAACCCCTAACAGAACTATTCTCCCTGGAAGATGTTTCTTACTATCTATGTAATATAACATAACTAGTTGGGTACTTGTCTGTTCAAGCACTTATGACCCCTACGCCTGGTTTCCACGCATACCCCGGTTCTGTATAACTGATCGGGTATTCGGACACACCCCGGACTGTAGGATCCGGGGGCTGAAGCGAAAAGGTCCGCCATGACAAATGATTTTAATCCGGCTAGGGACTACTTATGTCCATTGAATTACATAGTGTCAGGACCCCGACTCGATGTCACATCGATCTAGCTTGTAACACCTCATATCACTTTGCGGCCTCACGCACGGTATCCCCACGGGTGTCGCCTTACCTTTGCCCGGGACCGTTTGCGTCTTTTGGCTCACGTATATGATAGTGTCGCTAGCATCCATATGATAAAGAGCCCGGGCTGACATGACTAGTCGTAAACCCAAAGTGGCACAGACTTACAGGGACAGACATCCATGACCCAGCAACGAACGTGTCGGTCATCAGCAAGTGGGTCCGGGCTATAGCACTGGGCTAACAGGACTCCGGTAAACCGGGCTGTAGCGGGCTAACAGGACTCCGGTACTCAATGCGTGTCATTTCCCCGAAGGGACAGACACAGGAACGAAGAAGGACACATGCCGGCCAGCCTAAGTGTTCCAGAGCATTAGCAAGCTACCATGGCTCAGTGTAACACTAGGAGACATTTCCCGGTAAGAGAGGCTACTAAGGATAAACAACTAGGTAGTCAGATCCCACACATACCAAGCATTTCAAACATACACACAATATGCTCGATATGTGCAAATACAACAAGGCATCACAACATGACTCTATGACACAAGTACTTTATTTAAGGCTCAGAGAGCCATACATAACATACACAAAGGTACGGGTCACACGACCCAGCATTCAAGTCATACAGTCATACAAACCTGCAGCGGAAGTAACTTGTCTGAGTACAGACAACTAGTAAAATAAAAGAGGCTTGGAAAGCCTAGCTATACTACGAGGTCCTTCACAAGCTCAGGATCACCACCTGGGCCTTAGCCTACTCATTGATGTCAACGTCTACGTAGAACCCATCAGAAGGGGTTGCAGCGTCTTCTGTGGAAAAGTAAATTATAGCAACATGAGTACAAAGGGTACTCAACAAGACTTACATCAGATCCTACATACATGCATATTATCAAGAAGGGTTGGTGGAGTTATTGCAGCAAGCCAGCTTTGACTCTTGGCTAGGCTAACCTACGAGACTCCAACTTGAAATGGTTTTGCGTACATGAGTCCACTACTCACCAATTCAATACACTACCGAGGATCCACCTCCATCTTCCTACGGAAGAGCCATCCTCGGCACTCACACTTATCTTGAGGCTTTTAGTAGTTTCCATTTACTTGTCTATGAACTGTATAGGCAACCAAGTAGTCCTTTACCGCGGACGCGGCTATTCGAATAGATCATGATAACCCTGCAGGGGTGTACTTCTTCATACACGCTCTCACCACTTACCGTCGTTTACCTGACATGTACTCGGCAACCTTCAAGCGGAAGCCCAACGTGGGTGTCGGCCACGACCTACCTAATCACCTAAGCCTCCAGTCCAGGTTTATCGCCTATCCAGGTTCCATCCGTAGGGAGTCCGGCCGAGGTTTCCCATACAGCCCCGAACGATGTGAACAGGGTTCCCGAGATACCTAACGGGTATTCGGTACACCCGGCCACGTACCTACCGCATCACAGCCCACCCCTATGGTCAGCGCTGTCCACGGCCTCCAGTAGGCTACAAACACCAGAAACTACTTGCAACTCCTGGACGGAGAACTAGGGTGAATAAGAAGCCGAGAGGGTCCATTGGTTTCGGGCCCAATGCATGGTAGTAGCTGATTCTTAAATCACACATACAAATCTCAGTGCTTAAGGTCGGCTTCAATGAAACAACCCACCATGTACTCCTACATGGCCTCTCATCGATACCTTTACCAAATCGTGTTCACCACACCACTCTCATTACCGACATAATCATTTCACTCTAGACCATCACCCAGATGAACCAGACCTGACACGACTCTAAGCATAGCAGGCATAGCAAGGTAGGAACAACACATACATATGGCTCAATCAACTCCTACACATGCTAGTGGGTTTCATCTAGTTACTGTGGCAATGACAGGTCATGCAGAGGAAGTGGGTTCAACTACCGTAGCACACAACAGTTTGAAACGCGTTGTCTTAATGCAGTAAAAGAGAGCAGGAGCGAGAACATGGGATTGTATCGATATGATCAAATGGTTGGTTGCTTGCCTGATGGTTCGATGCACTGATACGGTTCTTCGTTAGGGTAATCACGGTACTCCTCGGGGGCAGAACCTGCCGCAAAGAACACCGATACACAACCATCACCAAACAATGTGCAACAATATGATGCATGCATGAAACATAGCAATATGAGTGTGTTGGGCTAATGCAACTAAGACCAGAAGGGTTTGTACCAATTTGAATCAAAGATTCAAATTTCAAACTCAAATATGGTCCTTTAAAGTGTTTTTCCTTGTTCTGCATTAAACATCAGGTTAACTTATTTAATCATGCATGAAAATAGTACAGATGGATAGATTGGATTTTTCTGATCATTTTTCATATATAATTTGTCTGATTTGGAGTTACAGAATAAAAGTTATGAATTTTTGAAGTTTAAACTATATTCTGGAATTTCCTATATTAGATTAATTCCAGAAAATCAATTATTGCGTCAGCCTGACGTCAGTGTGACGTCAGCAGGTCAATGGAACACGTCCGGGTCAAACCTGACAGTGGGTCCCGCGTGTCAGTGTGATTAGATTAATTAAAGTTTAATTAAAACTAAACCTGTTTAATTAACAGGGCTGGGCCCCACCTGTCATTGACTCAGGGGAGTCAACCAGGGCCCACCCGTGGTCAAACCCGGGTCGGCTGCACCGGCGTTTAGCCGCCGGCGAGCCCGACGCGGCGGCGGAAGTGGTTTTGGCCGTTTCGGCCACCAAATGGGTCGCGGAGACCACCGGAGTGGAGCTGAGGACGAGCCGCAGCTCTTGGTGGAGTCCGTTGGGGTCGGGGTGGCCGGAGTTGGCGCCAGCGACGACTTTGGCGGCCACCGGGGTTCGGCCGAAGACGAACTTGACGCTAGAGGGGTCGGTGAGGCTCGGGGAGTGGCTAGCTAGGTGCTAAGTGACACGGTGAGCATGATGGACACCATGGAGTGGTCGGAGGGTGACCGGGAGCACGTCGGCGACGAGCTCCACGGCGGTGGGTGCGGTTGAGCTTCGGGAGGTCGCTACACAGCTCAGGAGCAAGAAAAGGAGGGGGGGAAGATGGCTAAGCTCACAGTGAGTGCGACGAGGCCCTTGGTGTGGCCGGAGATGGACCGGAGCGACGACGGCGTTGAAGGGGATCTCCGGCGACGGCGGTTCGGGCGAGGTCGTTGCGGTGGACTCGGGCGTTGCGAGCGCTCGGGACTCGGCTTGCTCGATGGAGTGGACAGCGGCGGAGCTCCTGGACACGATGAGAGGACGCACGGGCGGCGGGGAGCACGGCTACGACGAAGGCACGGCGATGGTGGCGTCGGCCATGGCGGGGGAGCGCGAGGGGGAGGAGCTGGAGAGAGGAGGGGGTGTCTGGGGGGTTCGGGGGAGCGAGGGAGGCTGATCCACGACGTCACCGGGCGCGGGGAGCGGCGAGGCGGCGAGCAGGTGCGTGGCGCACGCTGCAGTCGCCGTCGGGCACCTGCCTGCCTGCCTGGCCGGCAAGCAGCTCGCTGGAGCGGCGCTGGGCTGGGCCGGCAGGTGGGCCGGGAGCTGGGCGCCAGGTAAGTTTTTTTCCATTTCTTTCTGTTTTTTGTTTTTTTTAATACTTCTGCAACTTTATTGAATTAAATAAAATACTTAGGCTACTCCTAAAATCACCAAACTACTCCTGGTCCATAGTTGGATTATTTCCAACATGAAACATTTTAGTTTGGAGATATTTGAGCATTTAAATATTTTATATAATTTTAAATGCCCAAATTCAAATATTTATGATTTAATTCAAAAACCCTAAGATGGCCTAGGAAAATGTGCATCACTTTTGGCAGAGGTTCTGAACCAAGACAAAAATGATGGGCATTTTAGAAGGGCATTTCAGGTTCATTGAAAAAGTGTTTTAGTAAACCCTAATTGGTTTCAGAGGGGACTGGGGGTTCTGTCATCCCCATTTCAGGTTTCTGATGAAAGAGTAAACATGATGCAACACTCTAATGCATGGCTAACTAGGGTGTGACAACTCACCCGCACTCAAAAGAATCTCGTCCCGAGATTTGGGTTCCTCCGGAAAGAAGGCGGGATACTCAAGTCGAAGACGATCCTCCCTTTCCCAAGTTGCTTCATCCTCAGAATGGTGCGACCATTGTACTTTGAGAAACTTGATATTATGACGTCGAGTGGTACGCTCGGCCTGATCGAGGATACGAATGGGGTACTCTCGATATGTAAGATTATCTTGGAGATCAAGCGTTTCGTGGTCCACTCCACGGATAGGATCCGAGAAGCAACGCCTGAGTTGAGAAACGTGGAAGACATCGTGGACTCTGGAGAGGTGCGGAGGTAGTTCCAACTGGTAGGCAACTTCTCCTTGTTTAGCGAGAATGCGAAAAGGTCCAATGTAACGAGGAGCCAATTTGCCTTTGATACCGAAACGATGGGTTCCCTTCAGAGGGGTAACCCGAAGGTAAGCCTTCTCGTCAACCTCGAAAGTCATAGCCTTATGTTTTCGGTCATATTGACTCTTTTGACGAGATTGGGCTGTTTTCAACTTTTCACGAACGATGCGAACTTGTTCTTCTGCTTCCTGAATCATATCCGGGCCAAAGAATTATCTTTCCCCGTTCTCTGACCAGTTAAGGGGTGTTCGACACCGTCGTCCATAGAGGACTTCAAAAGGGGCTTTACCCAAGCTAGATTGATAGCTGTTGTTGTAAGCGAATTCGGCAAATGGAAGGCACTTCTCCCAATCCATTCCGAATGAGATAACAGAGGCTCGAAGCATGTCTTCTAGGATCTGGTTGACGCGTTCCACTTGACCACTCGACTGAGGGTGGAAAGCGGTGCTAAAGGAGAGACGGGTTCCCATAGCATTTTGGAAACTTTCCCAAAATCGAGAGGTGAAAATACTTCCTCGATCCGAGTTAATTTCCAAAGGAACACCATGGAGAGACACTATCCGGGAGATGTATAAGTCTGCCAATTGACTAGCGGTTATACTCTCACGAACAGGTAGGAAATGGGCTACTTTGGAAAGACGATCGACAGCGACGAAGATAGCATTATTCCCTCTCTTGGTCCTGGGAAAACCGGTAATGAAATCCATACCAATTTTATCCCATTTCCATTCAGGAATAGCTAAGGGTTGAAGGGTGCCAGCAGGCCGTTGATGCTCTGCTTTTACACAACGACAGACGTCGCAATTAGCAATATACTGCGCAATTTCTCTCTTCATCCTAGTCCACCAGAACCTCTGGCGTAGGTCCTGATACATCTTAGTACTACCGGGATGAATGGTGAGAGGAGATTCATGAGCCTCCTTAAGGATCAATCGCCTCAGGTTTCGCACTTTGGGAACCACTAGTCGATTCCCGAAGTATACGACCCCTTGATCATTAATGGAGAAACAATTCGCAATTCCTTTCTTGATGTTTCTCTTGATGCGGGAGATTCCCGGATCTACCTTCTGTGCCTTGACGATCTGGTCCATAAGGGTAGGTTTCGCCACCAAGGTGGAAAGAAAACCTTGAGGAACAATGTGAAGGTTAAGCTTCCGAAATTCCTCATGGAGAAGCGGTTGACTTTGTTGTAACATTAAGTTGTTACAATAAGATTTATGACTTAGCGCATCGGCCATGACGTTGGCTTTCCCTGGGGTGTAAGTTATTCCTAAGTCGAAATCTGTGATCAACTCAACCCAACGTCTTTGCTTGAGATTCAAATCCGGTTGGGTGAAAATGTACTTCAGACTTTGGTGATCAGTGAATATTTCGCAACGGTTACCGAGGAGGTAATGTCGCCAGGTCTTAAGTGCATAGACTACGGCTGCAAGCTCTAGATCATGAGTAGGATAATTCTCCTCATGTGGATGCAATTGCCGTGAAGCGTAAGCAATTACATGTCGATCTTGCATGAGAATGCAACCTAGTCCTTGTCGCGAGGCGTCGCAGTAGATAACAAAGTCCTTGGAGAAGTCTGGCGGTACCAGTACGGGAGCAGAAGTCAGGCGTCTTTTCAGTTCCTGAAAGCTGTGCTCACATTGTGGAGTCCATTCGAACTTTTTATCTTTCTTGAGGAGTTCGGTTAGAGGTTTAGCAACTTTGGAGAAGTTCTCGACAAAGCGACGACAATAGCTCGCTAAGCCCAGAAAACTCCGAACTTGTTTGACCGATTCAGGTGGAGTCCAATTAAGGACGGCTTGAACTCGCTCAGGGTTAACAGCAATACCTTTACCAGATATTACATGACCCAGATAGGTCACTTCCGATAACCAGAATTCACATTTTGAAAATTTGGCATAAAGACGATGCTCTCGAAGTTTCTTCAACACTAGCCGTAGATGTTCGGCATGTTCCTCCTCGTTCTTGGAGTAGATGAGTATATCATCGAGATAAACCACGACGAATTTATCCAAATACTCCATGAAGATTGAGTTCATTAACCGAGAAAAGGTGGCTGGAGCGTTGGTTAAACCGAAGGACATGACGGTGTACTCGTATTGGCCATAACGAGTAATAAAGGCCGTTTTAGGAATGTCCCCGTTTCTGATTTTGATTTGATGGTAGCCCAACCTCAAATCCATCTTGGAGAAGACTGAGGATCCAGCGAGCTGATCATACAGGTCGTTGATCCTGGGAAGCAGATATTTGTTCTTGATTGTGACCAAATTGACAGGTCGATAATCTACAACCATCCGGTCCGTACCATCCTTCTTCTTGACGAAGAGGACGGGGCAAGCCCACGGAGATGAACTAGGTCGGATGAAACCCTTTTTCAAGGACTCATCGAGTTGTTTCTTAAGCTCGGCTAGTTCTAGTGGTGCCATCTTATAGGGTCTTCTAGCAATCGGAACGGTTCCTGGAATGAGGTCTATTACGAACTCAACATCCCTGTCAGGTGGAACACCTGGCAATTCCTCTGGGAAGACATCCGGGAAGTCACGGACTACCGGAACATCCTCAAGGTCTGGCAAAGGGCTGGCGTTAAGAGAATATAACTGTCGCTCGACTAATCGGGTCAAGACATTGACTATCTTCCCCGAAGGATGAGTGAGTTGAACAGTCCTAGAGAAGCAATCAATTTTGGCATGATGAGCTGACATCCAGTCCATACCCAATATGATATTAATATCTGAAAATTTGAGAGCTATCAAAGATGCAAGGAAAACAAGTCTGTCGACTTGGATTTCATTTCCATAACTTACCCTGGAGGTCTGCCATCTAGAACCGGGAGTAGAAATTTCCATAGTGGATGGCATGTTACAGAATGCGGTGTTATGCAAACGAGCATAGTTCTCGGATATAAATGAATGAGAGGCTCCTGTATCGAAAAGAACAAATGCCGGGTGGCAATTAACAAGGAGCGTACCGAGAACGACGTTGGGATCCTCTTGAGCTTCTTCGGCAGAGATACAGTTGACATGGCCACGTGTAGCGGTGGCCGGCTTGGCGTGGAACACTTTCCCTGTCGGCTTGCCACGGCCAACAGCTTTAGCAGAATGGTTGGGGTTGGTCTGGGGACACTCACGCATATAGTGGCCAGATTCCCCACACTTGAAACAAGTCACGGAACTGGTACGTGGAGGAGCATTGTTGGTTGGACCCCCATAGGGCTTGGCTGGTGCAGACTGTTGAACAGGGCGAGGCGCCTGGAAAGATGGCCTCGGTGTGAACCTGGGTGGCAGGGTGGTGTTGGGCACCCACACGTGGCGCTTCTGAGGACCAGCACCGGATGAGGAACCCATGTCACGGCCATGCTTGCGTGTTGCGTCATAATCAGTCTGACCAGTCTCAGCACTGATGGCCTTGTTAACAAGTTTCTGAAAAGATGTGCACTCATGCAGACGGAGGTCGCGGCGAAGCTCAGAACTAAGTCCCTTACGGAACCTTGCTTGCTTCTTGGCATCAGTAGAAACTTCCTCAGTTGCATATCGTGCGAGGTTACCGAACTCCCTGCTGTAAGCATCCACAGAGAGTCGGCCCTGAGTGAAACTGAAAAATTCCTCACGTTTACGGTCCATGAGACCCTCCGGAATGTGATGTTCACAGAAAGCCTCGCTGAATTCAGCCCAAGTAGTGACATGGCCCGCTGGGCGCATAGCTCCATAATTCTCCCACCATAGACTGGCGGGGCCTTCAAGATGATATGCAGCAAAGGTGACCTTGTCAGCCTCAGCTACTAGCGCGGAACGCAACTTGTGGGAGATATTGCGAAGCCAGTCATCAGCGTCGAGAGGCTCGACGGAGTGGTGGAACGTGGGTGGATGTAACTTGATAAAATCACTGAGTGACACCACGTTAGTCCTCTGATGGTGTGCTGTGTTCTGTTCAATACGCTCCAACAAACGGTTGGTCTCCCGCTTGTTTCTTTCGGCTTCCATCATAACCTCGGCTAGGGAAGGAGGATGAGGCAGATTTGCATTCCTGACTTCACTGCCTTCGGCCTGCTCTTGAGGAGCAGGGTTAGTGCGCGTGTTGACCATCCTAGGTAAACAAGACAATGATTTAGTCAGGATGATAAAATTCCGACATAGGATACAGAATGTAAGGAATAACTCGGAATGCAAGATGATCATCCGTATGACATGGTAGATACAGAAACTGCTTCTTTATTCCATCGTCATACACACCATACAGGGTTTAGTACAAGACCAAACAAGGTACTATACGGTGAAAAGAGGATTACATCTCATCGGAGGCATTCCCAGCTCCTATACATTATTTTTCTACACCTCCGGAAGGCGATACAAACTAGGTCATATCCCACGAGTCACGCAGGACGATAGACGACACAGCTAACACGAACTAGTGATACTACTACTAACTCAGACCGATCCGTAGTAGTCCTCGTAGAAGTCACCTCCATAGCCTGGAAGCTCAACATGATCATCCGGAAACAGACGATCTCGCGGAGCTTGTGGACCATAGGGACTAGGATGAGGTCTTGGACCAACAGACGGTGGCCTGCGGGGACCGCGAGGTGGGGTGATGCCCCCTACATCACGCCAACCCATCACGTCTGGCAGAGCAGATCTCACAGGATAGAGATCGCGCATATCCGAATATCCAGCTTGCACCGCCGGTGCAAACCGAGTCAATGTGGCCCAGTGGTCAGCACGGGTATTGAAGAGCTCTAACCTCAAGGCCCGATTTTCACGGTCCTTATCCTCGAGCATCTCAGCAGTGGTGCGAGTCCGTGAATCCTCCTGGGTGGGGTCAGCATAGATAGCCTGGAGATACCCTTGTGCTCCCGGAAGTGATCCTGGCATATACCGGAAATCAGAGTCCCGAAATAGGCCAGACCTGACTCGCATGATGGTCATCATAGAGTAGGCGGCGTCCTGCACAGCCATCTCAATAGTAACCCCGAGTCCATAGGAGCAGTGAAGGGGCTCGGTGGCCCAGGATAAGATGGAAATATCCTGACAGTGCAGAGATACTGGCTTTGATTAAAGTCTCGGAATTGCTCTTCGACCGTGTACTCAGGATACCAACGGTATCCAGCCTCAGTCATTACCCTGGCCAACATGGCGGTATGGCCGGGTACATCTAGGCATCGAGTCAGGCGAACCACTTGATTGAGATCGCGAGTGGCCATCTGAAAACATAATCATAATGCAAAGGCATTAGAATTTCTAGCAAAATTTCGGCAGCATAACAGCTGTAAATGCTCAAGAAGGATTTTGAGACATTTGACAAAGGATTTTACCCCGACTCGATGTCACATCGATCTAGCTTGTAACACCTCATATCACTTTGCGGCCTCACGCACGGTATCCCCACGGGTGTCGCCTTACCTTTGCCCGGGACCGTTTGCGCCTTTTGGCTCACGTATATGATAGTGTCGCTAGCATCCATATGATAAAGAGCCCGGGCTGACATGACTAGTCGTAAACCCAAAGTGGCACAGACTTACAGGGACAGGCATCCATGACCCAGCAACGAACGTGTCGGTCATCAGCAAGTGGGTCCGGGCTGTAGCACTGGGCTAATAGGACTCCGGTAAACCGGGCTGTAGCGGGCTAACAGGACTCCGGTACTCAATGCGTGACATTTCCCCGAAGGAACAGACACAGGAACGAAGAAGGACACATGCCGGCCAGCCTAAGTGTTCCAGAGCAGTAGCAAGCTACCATGGCTCAGTGTAACACTAGGAGACATTTCCCGGTAAGAGAGGCTACTAAGGATAAACAACTAGGTAGTCAGATCCCACACATACCAAGCATTTCAAACATACACACAATATGCTCGATATGTGCAAATACAACAAGGCATCACAACATGACTCTATGACACAAGTACTTTATTTAAGGCTCAGAGAGCCATACATAACATACACAAAGGTACGGGTCACACGACCCAGCATTCAAGTCATACAGTCATACAAACCTGCAGCGGAAGTAACTTGTCTGAGTACAGACAACTAGTAAAATAAAAGAGGCTTGGAAAGCCTAGCTATACTACGAGGTCCTTCACAAGCTCAGGATCACCACCTGGGCCTTAGCCTACTCATTGATGTCAACGTCTACGTAGAACCCATCAGAAGGGGTTGCAGCGTCTTCTGTGGAAAAGTAAATTATAGCAACATGAGTACAAAGGGTACTCAGCAAGACTTACATCAGATCCTACATACATGCATATTATCAAGAAGGGTTGGTGGAGTTATTGCAGCAAGCCAGCTTTGACTCTTGGCTAGGCTAACCTACGAGACTCCAACATGAAATGGTTTTGCGTACACGAGTCCACTACTCACCAATTCAATACACTACCGAGGATCCACCTCCATCTTCCTACGGAAGAGCCATCCTCGGCACTCACACTTATCTTGAGGCTTTTAGTAGTTTCCATTTACTTGTCTATGAACTGTATAGGCAACCAAGTAGTCCTTTACCGCGGACGCGGCTATTCGAATAGATCATGATAACCCTGCAGGGGTGTACTTCTTCATACACGCTCTCACCACTTACCGTCGTTTACCTGACATGTACTCGGCAACCTTCAAGCGGAAGCCCAACGTGGGTGTCGGCCACGACCTACCTAATCACCTAAGCCTCCAGTCCAGGTTTATCGCCTATCCAGGTTCCATCCGTAGGGAGTCCGGCCGAGGTTTCCCATACGGCCCCGAACGATGTGAACAGGGTTCCCGAGATACCTAACGGGTATTCGGTACACCCGGCCACGTACCTACCGCATCACAGCCCACCCCTACGGTCAGCGCTGTCCACGACCTCCAGTAGGCTACAAACACCAGAAACTACTTGCAACTCCTGGACGGAGAACTAGGGTGAATAAGAAGCCGAGAGGGTCCATTGGTTTCGGGCCCAATGCATGGTAGTAGCTGATTCTTAAATCACACATACAAATCTCAGTGCTTAAGGTCGGCTTCAATGAAACAACCCACCATGTACTCCTACATGGCCTCTCATCGATACCTTTACCAAATCGTGTTCACCACACCACTCTCATTACCAACATAATCATTTCACTCTAGACCATCACCCAGATGAACCAGACCTGACACGACTCTAAGCATAGCAGGCATAGCAAGGTAGGAACAACACATACATATGGCTCAATCAACTCCTACACATGCTAGTGGGTTTCATCTAGTTACTGTGGCAATGACAGGTCATGCAGAGGAAGTGGGTTCAACTACCGTAGCACACAGCAGTTTGAAACGCGTTGTCTTAATGCAGTAAAAGAGAGCAGGAGCGAGAACATGGGATTGTATCGATATGATCAAACGGTTGGTTGCTTGCCTGATGGTTCGATGCACTGATACGGTTCTTCGTTAGGGTAATCACGGTACTCCTCGGGGGCAGAACCTGCCGCAAAGAACACCGATACACAACCATCACCAAACAATGTGCAACAATATGATGCATGCATGAAACATAGCAATATGAGTGTGTTGGGCTAATGCAACTAAGACCAGAAGGGTTTGTACCAATTTGAATCAAAGATTCAAATTTCAAACTCAAATATGGTCCTTTAAAGTGTTTTTCCTTGTTCTGCATTAAACATCAGGTTAACTTATTTAATCATGCATGAAAATAGTACAGATGGATAGATTGGATTTTTCTGATCATTTTTCATATATAATTTGTCTGATTTGGAGTTACAGAATAAAAGTTATGAATTTTTGAAGTTTAAACTATATTCTGGAATTTCCTATATTAGATTAATTCCAGAAAATCAATTATTGCGTCAGCCTGACGTCAGTGTGACGTCAGCAGGTCAATGGAACAAGTCCGGGTCAAACCTGACAGTGGGTCCCGCGTGTCAGTGTGATTAGATTAATTAAAGTTTAATTAAAACTAAACCTGTTTAATTAACAGGGCTGGGCCCCACCTGTCATTGACTCAGGGGAGTCAACCAGGGCCCACCCGTGGTCAAACCCGGGTCGGCTGCACCGGCGTTTAGCCGCCGGCGAGCCCGACGCGGCGGCGGAAGTGGTTTTGGCCGTTTCGGCCACCAAATGGGTCGCGGAGACCACCGGAGTGGAGCTGAGGACAAGCCGCAGCTCTTGGTGGAGTCCGTTGGGGTCGGGGTGGCGGGAGTTGGCGCCGGCGACGACTTTGGCGGCCACCGGGGTTCGGCCGAAGACGAACATGACGCTAGAGGGGTCGGTGAGGCTCGGGGAGTGGCTAGCTAGGTGCTAAGTGACACGGTGAGCATGATGGACACCGTGGAGTGGTCGGAGGGTGACCGGGAGCACGTCGGCGACGAGCTCCTCGGCGGTGGGTGCGGTTGAGCTTCGGGAGGTCGCTACACAGCTCGGGAGCAAGAAAAGGAGGGGGGGGGGAGATGGCTAAGCTCACAGTGAGTGCGACGAGGCCCTTGGTGTGGCCGGAGATGGACCGGAGCGACGACGGCGTTGAAGGGGATCTCCGGCGACGGCGGTTCGGGCGAGGTCGTTGCGGTGGACTCGGGCGTTGCGAGCGCTCGGGACTCGGCTTGCTCGATGGAGTGGACA
>NC_041391.1:107382447-107399834 GCF_002162155.2 Triticum dicoccoides | reverse complement strand
GCGAGGGGGAGGAGCTGGAGAGAGGAGGGGGTGTCTGGGGGGTTCGGGGGAGCGAGGGAGGCTGATCCACGACGTCACCGGGCGCGGGGAGCGGCGAGGCGGCGAGCAGGTGCGTGGCGCGCGCTGCAGTCGCCGTCGGGCACCTGCCTGCCTGGCTGGCCGGCAAGCAGCTCGCTGGAGCGGCGCTGGGCTGGGCCGGCAGGTGGGCCGGGAGCTGGGCGCCAGGTAAGTTTTTTTCCATTTCTTTTTGTTTTTTGTTTTTTTTAATACTTCTGCAACTTTATTGAATTAAATAAAATACTTAGGCTACTCCTAAAATCACCAAACTACTCCTGGTCCATAGTTGGATTATTTCCAACATGAAACATTTTAGTTTGGAGATATTTGAGCATTTAAATATTTTATATAATTTTAAATGCCCAAATTCAAATATTTATGATTTAATTCAAAAACCCTAAGATGGCCTAGGAAAATGTGCATCACTTTTGGCAGAGATTCTGAACCAAGACAAAAATGATGGGCATTTTAGAAGGGCATTTCAGGTTCATTGAAAAAGTTTTTTAGTAAACCCTAATTGGTTTCAGAGGGGACTGGGGGTTCTGTCATCCCCATTTCAGGTTTCTGATGAAAGAGTAAACATGATGCAACACTCTAATGCATGGCTAACTAGGGTGTGACACATAGTCACTTAGACTGACTATATTCCTCCTCTATACCATCCAACATGCTATCTAGCTTACAATCCTATTGAGAATACTTTGCGGCTAACGCTACCTGGTCATACACCAGACTCACGGGAATTTCTTGCCCATCTGGCCCCGCCGGTCCGGCTTCGGCCATATGGTTCGGGTCCAGCTTGGTGTAGCGCGTCTTCACCATAGCCCAGGCTTCTCTTGCACCTTGCCGGCATGCAGAAATCTTCCACAATTGGAAACGCCGCCGTGTTCCTTGAAGCATATCCACAAGACCCCCCCATGCCATTCGGCAGGAAGCTTGAGGGCCACAAGGCCGGAGCAACACCCTGCATCACCTGCCGAGCTTGCTCATGCAGTTGTGAGAGTTCTTGCAGTAAATCGCCTGCAGACGAGGGCATTTCCTCCTCAGGGTGACCCATTAACATTCCTACAAGCAAAATCCTTTCAATATACTTCCGTGCCGAACTATACTACAGTTCGCCTAGGCACTTACCATAAATGCCGCGTCGAAGCCTTTTGTTCTCCTTCATGGAGTTCGCCAGTTTAGCGCGGACGTCTTTTAATTCCACGTCCAGTGGGACTTTGGCATCTTGAAGATTGTTCTTCTCCTGCCTAACTTGCGTAAGGACGCGCTCGCCAGCCTTTAGCTGCCTTTTGAGATGTGACTCATCATCTCCTACGCCCTCCGGATTCACCCCGGGATTGTCTGCAGAATTTTTTGTTAGACTTGTCATATCAGCCATTTACTAACTGGTGCATCTTCGTAGAATTGAGACAAATGTTACTAGATGAGGGCTTCTGGGATTCCTCTAACTTGGCAACCATGACCCTCAGTTGGGCCTTGCACTCCTCCAGCTCCCGAGACAATTGCTCATTCTTATCTATAAGGACATGTGCATAAATTGATCCCTAAAACAGTTGTTCCAACTGTTTCAAGTCTCAGAGGCTACTGCTATACATGCTTATCAAATTTTCTTGCCCGTATATCTTTGGTATACTGGTCCGTCGCTCGGGCAAGCCCGCCTTGAGCAGCTCGGATGTATGTGTCTCCCGAATTGAAGGCATTAAATGCCTCTTCGGAAAAGATGTTGTTCCGAAGCACGGCCCGTCGGTCCCGGTGATTCATGGTGCTCTCTACTTCGGAGTTCGTGGCCGAGAGCATATCCGCGTCCTCTGTCGGAGAACTATGCAGCATCGGCCCCGCTTCTGCCTCCGCTCTCGAAGCCGGTTCTGGAATCTGGCTGGTGGAGGCGTGATTGGAGGGATCCCCGGATATAGTCTGGCTACTCCCCTTCCTGTCGGGACACAAAGGGCGCTGTTATACTTCAAATACAATAATCGCAGGACAGGTTTTTGCCTTACCTCTGTAGCGGCATGTGGACCCTTACCGCCTTCCTCTTGAGCCTACCCGATCCGGACGTCCATGGCTGACGAGTCCATAGGGGCTTGGCCCCGCGCTCCGACCGTCGTCTCTGCAAAAACATGACACTTCAAGGGTAAGGCATGACATCTGAAAGGAGTCCTCTTCGGAGGATAGGGTTTTTTGGCCTGGCTTACACGCGACGTAGGTAGCAGTCCGGGATAGTCGGCAATTATGGCCACTGAGGCGCCATCGCAGCTCGCTTGATAAAATATCCTGTTGACAAGCTCCATGGTAATATCCGGATTTTCTTCGAGTCCAAGATCTAGGGCCCTTCCGGGGTCCTCTGGCTGCGGGGAGGGGCTGGAGATTCCTTCTACGGCCCTCCTCAGTTCCTACTCGGAAATATCAAGGCGGATAATCTTAGCGAAGAACGCCACAATAAGTGAAGCGGGGAAAGGAATGACGACTTACCCAGTTTGGGGGGTCGTGCATGGAGAATCCATCCCGCGGTTTAATGTGAAGGAATTCTTCCTCTTCCCCTTTGTATAAATCAAACAATATCCTTGCCAGAGCAGTGGCGGAGTCCGGACCCTTACCGCCACAGCGGGTGACATCATCTTCCCCGTTGAAGTGCCACATGGGCTTCCCCCAATATTGAAGCGGTTGCACTCCCCGCATTATGCATATTGCCATAACCTCGACTATCGTCAGTCCGGATTTGGCCAGTAACTTTATCCTGCTCATCAGGAAATGTATTTCCCCGGTATCCTTCTCTTGGGGGCCCCGGGGGCGCCAGCTTAGACGTGCCCTCAGCGGGGCATTACTGAACTTAGGGAGACCTGTCCGGACTGGATCCGGAAGGGGAACATCATCAATGTAAAACCACTCTGAAGGCCAGTTCTCTGGTGCCCTCTTGGGAGTGCCGGATAGGTACCACTCTCGGCAATGCGCCATACTTCGGCCCCACCCACTTGACATAGGGATTCTCCCTGGTTGTGGGGGACAAGGCAGAATAGCTTCTTCCATAACCCGAAGTGAGCCTCAAAGCCTAGAAATAGCTCACAAAGGGCAACGAACCCTGCTATATGTAGTATGGAGGCAGGGGTAAAGTTGTGCAACTGGAGGCTGTAGAACTCCAGGAGCCCGCGAAGGAATGGGTGTATGGGAAACCCGACGCCCCTTAGCATATGCAGGATGAGGCATATTCGCTCCTCTGGAGATGGATTAGGAGATCCCTCCGCCTATTCCCCGCCGTTATAGGTGGCTATTCCGGCTCGGATGGGGACCATGAACGTCGATGGGAGAAACCCTTGGGTTTGTAACTCTATCAAACGGCTATGAGGGACTGAACACTCTTCCCAGTCCCCTGGCTTGGAGCGAGGAGAGCAAGCAGAAGAGCTGCAACGACCGGCCGTGTTGGAATGGTTTTTCTGGAGCGCTCTGTTGTATGCTTGCTCGAGGGGGGAGAGTGAGGTTTGGATCTGAGAATCCCCGTCTCTTCAAATAGACGGTCAGCCCGAAGGATTGGGGGTGGCAAATGCAAAAATGCCTCGCCTCCTCGCATTCGCTCGACACGTGGAGATGGTCATTATTCAGGCACTGAAGTCGAGGAGTACAACATTGATGGGAGGCCGGACACTATTCGTCGTAACAGGTACTTTGGAGTATTCGGAGATGGAACCCGCCTTGCAATGCCGAAGACGAAACTGTGCCGGACTCATCGTCATTGAAGCCTGGCTCAGGGGCTACTGAGGGAGTCCTAGATTAGGGGGTATTTGGACAGCTGGACTATATACTTCGTCCGGATTATTGGAGCGTGAAGATACAAGACTCAAGACTCTGTTCCGTGTCCGGATGGGACTCTCCTTTGCGTGGAAGACAAGCTTGGCGATCCGGATATTATATTTCCTTCCTTGTAACCGACTCCATGTAAACCCTAGCCCTCTCCGGTGTCTATATAAACCGGAGAGGTTGGTCCTTAGAAGGCCGATCACAATTACAATCATAATCATCATAGGCTAGCTTCTAGGGTTTAGCCTCTACGATCTCGTGGTATATCTACTCTTGTACTACTCATATCATCAATATTAATCAAGTAGGAAGTAGGGTTTTACCTCCATCAAGAGGGCCCGAACCTGGGTAAACATTGTGTCCCTTGCTTCCTGTTACCATCAGCCTAAGACGCACAGATCGGGACCCCCTACCTGAGATCTGCCGGTTTTGACACCGACAGTCCCCGCGAGTGATTCACGAATGTGGGGGCTGAAGGGGCAGGTGGTTCCATCCATGTAGTGGTGGACCTGGGTTCCCAATGCCCCCCTGAGTGATACCTTGTGGTGGAGCGACAGGGCAGGTTGAGACCACCCATGAGAGAGGTGGGCCTGGCCCCTCGTCAGCGTCCGTGATTACATCAAATAACACTCTTAACAAGTTTGGATATTTGACCTGAGTTGGTTTTTACCTATATGCACTAACCTCCATGTGGAACAAGATATGGGCAACCAGCGTCATAGTTGTTGGGAATCATTGCATGGAAAACAAAAAAAATCTACGCACACACAATTCTATCCATGGAGATGCATAGCAACGAAGGGAAGAGTGTGTCTACGTACCCTCGTAGACCATAAGCGGAAGCGTTTTACAACGCGGTTGATGTAGTCGAACTTCTTCGCGTTCCAATAGATTGAGCACCAAACGTACGACACCTCCGTTTTCAGCACATGTTCAGCTCGATGACGTCCTCCGCCTTCTTGATCCAGCAAGACGGCGAGGTAGTGGATGAGTTCCAGCAGCACGACGGCGTGATGACAGTGACGGTGAAGTGATCTCCGCAGGGCTTCATGATGTCTACTACGCAACCTTCTTCTTGTAGACTCGTGTTGGGCCTCCAAGCACAGAGTTTTGTCGGATAGTAGCAAATTTCCCTCAAGTGGATGACCTAAGGTTTATCAATCCATGGGAGGCACGGGATGAAGATGGTCTCTCTCAAACAACCTGAAACCAAATAACAAAGAGTCTCTTGTGTCCCCAACACACCCAGTACAATGGTAAATTGTATAGGTGCACTAGTTCGGCAAACATATGGTGATACAAGTGCAATATGGATAGTAGATATAGGTTTTTGTAATATGAAAATATAAAAACAGCAAGGTAGCAAGTAACAAAAGTGAGCAAAAACGGTATTGCAATGCTTGGAAACAAGGCCTAGGGTTCATACTTTAACTAGTGCAAGTTCTCTCAACAAAGATAACATAATTAGATCATATGGCAATCCCTCAACTTGCGACAAAAATCACTCCAAAGTTCCTATCGTGGAGAACATAAGATGAAATTGCTTGTAGGGTACGAACCCACCTCAAAGCTATTCTCTCCGATCAATCCATTGAGCTATCCTGATTGGTTTTTCATGGCTACAGAGGCTTGCGGCGGCGGAACTCCCGATCTAGGTTTATTTCTGGGCCGGGGGTTTCTATATTTAAAGGAATTTTTGGCGTTGGGAACAAGTCAGGGGGGGTCCACTAGGCGACGACAAGACAGGGGGCGCACCCTAGGAGGGGTGCCCACCACCCTTATGGATGCCTCGTGGCTCTTCTGGCACAACTCTTTTGCTTCAGGGGCTTCTTCTGGTCCATAAAAAATCATCATAAATTTTCAGCTCATGTGGACTCCGTTTGATATTCCTTTTCTGCAAAACTCAAAAACAAGGAAAAACAGAAACTGGCACTGGGCTCTAGGTTAATAGGTTAGTCCCAAAAATAATATAAATTAGCATATAAATGCATATAAAACATCCAAGATGGATAATATAATAACATGGAACAATCAAAAAAATTAGATACGTTGGAGACGTATCACTTCTCATAAGCACTACGAAAATATGTCTTGGGGTGTAAACAGTGGAGGAGGGCACCGCACACGGCTAGGTAATTGTATATTGTGTGCTAGGTGCCCCCTCCCACATATATATAGGTGGGAGGGAGGGAGGAGCAGCCAAGGGGGGCGCTCAATTAGGAGGAATTTGTAGGATTGAAAGTATGTCTAGAGCGTGGGTGATTAGACTACTTGACCAAATAAAAATCTAGCCTTTTCCCAATTTTAAGTCTTGGCAGATTTTAGCAACTTTACACAAGTCAAGCAATCAACCTACACATGCAATTCTAAGAGTATAGCAGCGGAATGTAAATCATTGCATATGAAGGTAAAGGAAGGAGTTTGGAGGGAGCAAAGGCAATGTTGACACAGAGATTTTTGGCGTGATTCCTATGGGTGGTGCTGTCATACATCCATGTTGATGGAGACTTCAACCCACAAAGGGTAACGGCTGCGCGAGTCCACGAAGGGCTCCACCCACGAAGGGTCCACGAAGAAACCTTGTCTATCCACCATGGCCATCGCCCACGAAGGACTTGCCTCACTAGGGTAGATCTAAATGAAGTAGGCGATCTCCTTGCCCGTACAAACTCCTTGGTTCAACTCCACAATCTTGATGGAGGCTCCCAAGTGACACCTAACCAATCTAGGAGACACCACTCTCCAAAAGGTAATAGATGGTGTGTTGATGATGAACTCCTTGCTCTTGTGCTTCGAATGATAGTCTCCCCAACACTCAACTCTTTCTCATAGGATTGGATTTGGTGGAAAGATGATTTGAGTGGAAAGCAACTTGGGGAAGGCTAGAGATCAAGATTCATATGGTAGGATTGGAATATCTTGGCCTCAACACATGAGTAGGTGGTTCTCCCTCAGAAAATGAATGCTGGAAGTGTAGGCATGTTCCGATGGCTTTCCTCACGAATGAGGAGAGGGTGGAGGGGTATATATAGCCTCCACACAAGATCTAACCGTCACACACAATTTACTAAACTCGGTGGGACCGAATCAGAAAACTCGGTCAGACCGATTTAGTTCATAATGTGACTGTTAGGCATTTTGATGGGACCGACATGTTAACTCGGTGGGACCAATTTATTTAGGGTTAGGGCATAACGTAATCTCGGCGAGACCGATTACACAAACTCGGTGGGACCGACTTTGGTATTAAGCTAACCAAAGAGTTGGTCAGGCAAACTCGGTGGGACCGATTTGCTCATCTCGGTGAGACCGAAACATTTCGAAGGGGAAACAGAGAGTTTGCATTGCAAACTCGGCGGGACCGATCGCTCATCTCGGTTAGACCGAAACGTTGCAAAGGGAAACAGAGAGTTTGCAATCCCATCTCGATGAGACCTAGATCCCTATCGGTGAGACCTAAGTGACTAGGGTTTCTGGCAGTGGCTATGTCAAATGAACTCGGTGGTGCCGTATAGATCAAATCGGTGGGCCGAGTTTGACTTTTGGTTGGGACATATGTGGATATGAGAAAGTGGTTGAGGGTATTTGGAGCATATCACTATGCATTTTGAGCAAGCAAGCCATTAGGCAACACCTCATCCCCTTTTAGTAGTATTGGCTTTTCCTATGGACTCAATGTGATCTTGGATCACTAAAAGTAAAATGTAGAGTCTTGAGCTTTAGAGCTTGAGCCAATCTTTTGTCCTTAGCATTTTGAGGGGTCCACATTCCTAATCCATGCCATGCCAATCATTGAACTTTCCTGAAATATTCATCTTGAAATAGCATTAGTTCAATGAGCTATATGTTGTTAATCATTATCAAAACAACCCAGGGATAGTTGCACTTTCTGAATCCCACTTGGGGTCTCCCCCAAGCCGCGCCCCCTGTCTTATAGAGGTGCGGGGGAAAGGCAGGGGAGGGTGGCGCCCCCCGTTTCTTTCTCCCATGAGAGGGAAAGGCAGGAGGGGCTAGCCCTCCCCCCTTTCCTTCCCTAGGGCTGGCCGGCCAGGGAGAGGGGTACGCCAGCCCTTTGTGGGCTGGTCTGTCCCTCCCTTGGCCCATTAAGCCCATATCTCCTACCGGGGGTGTCTGGAACCCCTTCTAGTGACCCGATGGCTACCCGGTGCATCCCGAAACCCTTCCGGTGTCCGAATACCATCGTCCAATATATCAATATTTACCTCTTGACCATTTCGAGACTCCTCGTCATGTCTGTGATCTCATCCGGGACTCCGAACAACATTCAGTCACCAAATCATGCAACTCATATAACACTATATCGTCAACAAACATTAAGCGTGCGGACCCTACGAGTTCGAGAACTATGTAGACATGACCGAGACACCTCTCTGGTCAATAATCAATGGATTCCCATATTGGCTCCTACATATTCTACGAACATCTTTATCGACCGAACCGTTATGACAACATACGTAATTCCCTTTGTCCATCGGTATGTTACTTGCCCGAGATTCGATCGTCGGTATCTTCATACCTAGTTCAATCTTGTTACCGGCAAGTCTCTTTAATTTTTCCTTAGTACATCATCCCGTAACTAACTCATTAGTCACTTTGTTTGCAAGGCTTCTTGTGATGTTTATTATCGGGAGGGCCTAGAGATACCTCTCCAATACTCAGAGTGACAAATCCTAATCTCGATCTATGAAAACTCAACAAACACCTTCGGAGATACCTGTAGAGCATATTTACGATCACCCAGTTACGTTGTGACGTTTGATAGCACACAAGGTATTCCTCCGGTATCCGGCAGTTGCATAATCTCATAGTCGGAGAAATATGTATTTGACATGAAGAAAGCAATAGCAATAAACTGAACGATCATTATGCTAAGCTAACGGATGGGTCTTGTCCATCACGCCATTCTCCTAATGACGTGATCCTGTTATCAGATGACAACACATGTCTATGGTTAGGAAACCCTAACCATCTTTGATCAACGAGCTAGTCTATTAGAATCTTACTAGGGACACAATATTTGTTTATGTATTCACACATGTATTTAAGTTTCCGATCAATACAATTCTAGAATGAATAATAAACCTTTATCATGAATAAGGAAATATAAAATAACAACTTTATTATTGCCTCTAGGGCATATTTTCTTCAGTCTCCCACTTGCACTAGAGTCAATAATCTAGTTCACATCGCCATGTGATTAACACCCATAGTTCACATCGCCATGTGATCACCACCCAAAGAATTTACTACAGTCAGTAATCTAATTCACATCGTCATGTGATTAATATGCATAGTTCACATCGCCATGTGACCAACATCCAAAGAGTTTACTAGAGTCAATAATCTAGTTCACATCTCCATGTGATTAACACTCAAACATTACTAAAGTGTGATCATGTTTTGCTTGTGAGAGAAGTTTAGTCAACGGGTCTGTCACATTCAGATCTGTGTGTATTTTGCAAATTTCTATGTTTACAATGCTCTGCATGGAGCTACTCTAGCTAATTTCTCCCACTTTCAATATGTATCCAGATTGATACTCATAGTCATCTAAATCAGTGTTAAAGCTTGCATCGACGTAACTCTTTACGACGAACTCTTTATCACCTCCATAACCGAGAAAATAGTTCATTAATTCTCTAAGGATAATTTTGACCATTGTCCAGTGATCTACTCCTGGATCACTATTGTACTTCCTTACCAAACTTATGGCAAGGCACACATCAGGTCTGGTACACAGCATAACATACTTTATAGAACCTATGGCTGAGGCATAGGGAATGACTCTCATTCTCTCTCTCTCTCTATCTTCTGTCTTGGTCGGACTTTGAGTCTGACTCAATTTCACACCTTGTAACACAGCCAAGAACCCTTTTTTTGATTGGTCCATTTTGAACTTCTTCAAAACTTTATCAAGGTATGTGCTTTGTGAAAGTCATATTAAGCATCTCGATCTATCTCTACAGATCTTGATGGCCAATATATAAGCAACTTGACCGAGGTCTTTCATTGAAAAATTCTTATTTAAGTATCCTTTTATGCTATCCAGAAACTCTATATCATTTCCAATCAACAATATGTCATCCACATATAATATCAGAAATGCTAAAGAGCTCTCATGCACTTTCTTGTAAATGCAGGCTTCACCGTAAGTCTATATAAACTATATGCTTTGATCACCTCATCAAAGCGTATATTCCAACTCTGAGATGCTTGCACTAGTCCATAGATGGATCGATAGAGCTTGCACACATTGTTAGCACCTTTAGGATCGACAAAACCTTCTGGTTGCATCATATACAACTCTTCTTTAACAAATCCGTTAAGGAATGCAGTTTTGACGTCCATTTGCCAGATTTCATAATCATAAAACGCGGCAATTGCTAACATGATTCGGACAGACTTAAGCATCGCTATGGGTGAGAAAGTCTCATCGCAGTCAACTCCTTGACCTTGTCGAAAACCTTTTGCAACAAGTCGAGCTTTGTAGACAGTAACATTACCATCAGCGTCAGTCTTCTTCTTGAAGATCCATTTATTTATTAGCAAGTCCATCAAAGTCCACACTTTGTTCTCATACATGGATCCTATCTCAGATTTCATGGCCTCAAGCCATTTATCAAAATCTGGGCTCATGATAGCTTCTTCATAGTTCGTAGGTTCGCCTTGGTCTAGTAACATGACCTCCAGAACAGGATTACCGTACCACTCTGGTTGACCTACGAGGTTCAGTAGTAACTTGATCTGAAGTTTCATGATCATCATCATTAGCTTCTCGCTAGTTGGTGTAGGCATCACGAGAACAATTTTCTGTGATGGGCTACTTTCCAATTCAAGAAATGGTACAATTACTTCACCAAGTTCTACTTTCCTCCCACTCACTAATTTCGAGAGAAGGTGTACCAAATTGTTTCCTTAGGATATCCTATGAAGATGCACTTCTCCGATTTGGGTTCGAGCTTATTGATACGTCTCCAACATATCTATAATTTTTTATTGTTCCATGCTATTATATTACCCGTTTTGGATGTTTATGGGCTTTACTTTACACATTTATATCATTTTTGGGACTAACCTACTAACCAGAGGCCCAGCCCGTATTGCTATTTTTTTGCCTATTTCATTGTTTCGAAGAAAAGGAATATCAAACGGAGTCCAAACGGAATGAAACCTTCGAGAGCGTGATTTTTGGAACGAACGTGATTTAGAGGACTTGGAGTGCAAGTCAAAAAGCAGCTGAGGCGGCCACGAGGGTGGAGGGCGCGCCCACCCCTACAGGGCGCGTCCCCCTATCTCGTGGGCCCCTCGGGTGGCCACCGATCTACTTCTTCCTCCTATATATACCCATGTACCCCGAGAACATCAGAGGAGATGACGAAAAACTATTTCCACCATCATAACCTTATGTATCTGCGAGATCCCATCTTGGAGCCTTCGTCGGTGCTCCGTCGGAGGGGGAATCGACCATGGAGGGCTTCTACATCAACACCATAGCCCCTCCGATGAGTTGTGAGTAGTTTACCACAGACCTTCAGGTCCATAGTTATTAGCTAGATGGCTTCTTCTCTCTTTTTGGATCTCAATACCATGTTCTCCTCGATCTTCTTGGAGATCTATTCGATGTAACTCTTTTTGCGGTGTGTTTGTCGAGATCCGATGAATTGTGGGTTTATGATCAAGTTTATCTATGAGAAATATTTGAATCTCCTCTAAATTCTTTTATGTATGATTGAGTTATCTTTGCAAGTCTCTTTGAATTATCAGTTTGGCTTGTCCTACTAGATTAATCTTTCTTGCAATGGGAGAAGTGCTTAGCTTTGGGTTCAATCTTGCGGTGTCCTTTCCCAGTGACAGCAGGGGCAGGAAGGCACATATTGTATTGTTGCCATCGAGGATAAAAAGATGGGCTTTATATCATATTGCATGAGTTTATCCCTCTACATCATGTCATCTTTCTTAATGTGTTACTCTGTTCTTTATGAACTTAATACTCTAGATGCATGCTGGATAGCGGTCGATGTGTGGAGTAATAGTAGTAGATGCAGGCAGGAGTCGGTCTACTTGTCACGGATGTGATGCCTATATACATGATCATGCCTAGATAATCTCATAATTATTCACTTTTCTATCAATTGCTCGACAGTAATTTGTTCACCCATCGTAATACTTATGCTATCTTGAGAGAAGCCACTACTGAAACCTATGGCCCCCGGGTCTATCTCTTATCATATAAGCTTTCAATCTACTTTTATTTGCATCTTTACTTTTCCTATCTATATTATAAAATACCAAAAATATATTTATCTTATCATACTACCTCTATCAGATTTCACTTTCGCAAGTGGCTGTGAAGGGATTGGCAACACCTTTATTGCATTGGTTGCGAGTTCTTTGTTTGTTTGTGTAGGTGCGTGGGAAATACTTACGCTACTGGATTGATACCTTGGTTCTCAAAAACTGAGGGAAATACTTACGCTACTATCACTACTAGGGAAAACCTTATACACAGAACTTTAGCAGTAGCGTGTGTCAAAGAAGCACGCTGGTGCTAAATAGCAGCAGCGAGCCTGCCGAAACCGCGCTGCAGATAATGTCGTAGCAGTACTGCGTCTCGCTGAAAACACGTTACTACTAAAATTCTCACGGCTTAGCCGATATGGTACACATAGTACTAGTGATCTACATGGAACCGCGCTACTGCTACTTTCTTTGTAGCAGCGCGTTTTGCTCTAAACTCGCTACTACTAAGGGATATAAAATTAAATGAAAAGCAAATAGAAAGGTAATTGAAAATGAAAGAAATAGAAGAAGGTGAAAGGAAAAAAATAAAATGTGAAGAAAAATAAGTGAAAAAGGAGAAAGTTGTAGCAGTAGCGCGTATCGCAGAACGCGCTGTAGCTAATGTAGCAGCAGCGTGTTTCTAGGAACGTGCTACTGCTACTTCTGACTTAACCACCGCGTTCGTCCTTCCCCACGGCCACTTCCCCCAAATCTCACTACTCCGCTCTCGCCGCCGCCGTCGCCCGTCGGTCGCCGCGCGCTCTCCGCACACCCTCTACGCCGCCCCCGCCCCCGGATTCAACGCTGCCCCCGCCCCCGACCTCAACGCCGCCCCGGACGCCGCCCCCGACCTCAACGCCGCCCCGGACGCTGCCCCAAGCCCGACCTCGACGCCGCCTGCCCCTCTCTCACTGCAGGCACCCGATCGAGGTGAGCACGCCTGCTCCTCCCCCTCCCCTACCTCTGCCTAGATAGAGTTCTTCAAATTTTAGTTGCATCAAATAGTTAGGGTTCATCTATGGGTCGAAATGAATTGGATACAGATGCGGCTGGGATTTTTTCTTAGGTGATGTTTTCTTAGATGATGAATAAACACTAGTGTAATGCATAATAAAACGAGTAAAATTTGACCTTCTTCTATTTAGTTAGTAAGAACTAGTTAGTAAGAACTAGGTACTAATTAGGTGATTTTTTAGTTAAAGCAATTTTTCCCGCCTCGATGTGGACGATGCCTATCCCGCATCCTCGTCGTCGAGTTGGCGGAGGACGACACCTGCTTGACCAGATCGGCCATGTCCGGGACTGGGCTCCGCCGGGGTGGTACTGGGAGGCGCTACCTACCGGGGGGCGCAGGTTGGTGAGGAGCCAGCCTGTCGTTGACCCGAACCTTCTTTGGTGGCGGTCGCATGGGCCAGTGATGATCCAGAGGCTCGAGGACTCCACGGAGGTGGTGCGTCGCCGTATCAGTGAGGAGGGCGCGCACGTCCATCGCTACTTGTTTGCGTTGGAGCACAAGCCGTTCTCCAATACCTGGCAGGTTCTCTGGGGATCTCACTGGAGCTATGATCCCGTGATGGTGCCTTCTCTGTGGGTGTCCACCGCCCGCGCCGATACCCGTCGTGTGCTAGAGTTTTAGTTGTATTAGTGATGTTATATGTAGGACACTATTCGTGATGTATTAGTGATAATATTCTGTAACGCCCTCGATGCGGTTATAGCTCCCACGTGTCGAGGCACGACTTAGAGGCATAACCGCATAGAAAGCAATGTCGCAAGTCAGGCAATCATTACAACATCCCATGTAATATTTAATAAAAGGGGGAGATAACATAGTTGGCTTACACTCGCCACGTCACATCAGAGTACATAAATAACATCCATCAAACAAATCACTCATGGCCCGACTGCGGTGCCAAAATAGAAAAGACCCCCAACATGCGACAAGGTCCTGAATCGATAACCCCAACTAGGCACCACTACTGATCATCCGGAAAAGACACATAGTATCGCTGAGAGTCCTCGTCGAACTCCCACCTGAGCTCGTAATCGTCAACTAGAGCGGAATCACCTGGACCTGCATCTGGAGTTGTAGCATCTGTGAGCCACAGGGACTCAGCAATCTCACACCCACGCGATCAAGACTATTTAAGCTCATAGGAATGGATAAGGCAAATATATGTGGAGCTGCAGCAAGCGACTAGCATATGTGGTGGCTAACTTAAACGCAAAAGAGAGCGAGAAGAGAAGGCGAAGCACGAGCGAGAAGCTAAAGGAACATCCTGCGCAAGCATAACTCCAACACCGTGTCCACTTCCCGGACTCCGCCGAGAAGGGGCCATCACGGTAACACACACGGTTGATTCATTTTAATTAAGTTTAGATCAAGTCATCTACAACCGGACATTAACAAATTCCCATCCGCCCATAACCGCGGGCACGGCTTTCGAAAGTTCAATCCCTGCAGGGGAGTCCCAACTTAGCCCATAACAAGCTCTCACGGTCAACGAAGGAATAGACCTCCACCCAAGACACACCGATCAGACTCGGTATCTCGGTACAACAAGATGATTCGACAGGTTAAAACAAGTCCAGCAACACCGCTCGAATGTGCCGACAAATCCCGATAGGAGCTGCACATATCTCTTTCTCAGGGCACACTCAGATGAGCGCTCCATACAACTAAAACCAAACCTCGAGTTTCCCCGAGGGGGCGCTGCACATGACTCTAGTTTGGACCAACGCTCAGAGGAGCACTGGCCCGGGGGGGGGGTTAAAATAAGATGACCTTCGGCTCCGGAAACCCAAGGGAAAAGAGGCTAGGTGGCAAATGGTAAAACCAATGTTGGGCATTGCTGGAAAAGCTTTAATCAAGGCGAACTATCAAGGGGTTCCCATTATAACCCAACCGCGTAAGGGACGCAACAATCCGGGAACATAACACCGATATGTCGGAAACTAGGGCGGCAAGAGTGGAACAAAACACTAGGCGAGAGGCCGAGCCTTCCACCCTTTACCAAGTATATAGATGCATTAAGATAACATAGCAATATAATGATATCCCAACAAGAATATAAATGTTCCAACAAGGAACGGCTCCAATCTTCACCTGCAACTAACAACGCTATAAGAAGGGCTGAGCAAAGCGGTAACATAGCCAATCAACGGTTTGCTAGGACAAAGGTGGGTTAGAGGCTCAACATGGCAATTGGGAGGCTGACAAGCAAAAGGTAGGCATCGTAGCAGTGGCAAAGCAAAAGAGCGAGCAAACTAGCATAGCAAAGATAGTAGTGATTTCGAGGGTATGATCATCTTGCCTGCACAGTTGTCAGAGTTGACTGGATCCTCACAAGCAAACTCAACGGGCTCCTCGGTAGCAAACTCGTCTCCCGGCTCTACCCAACAAGACAAAAAAGCAACAAGGATACAATCAACCACGGGCAAGACCAAGCAATATGATGAAATGACGATATGCTATGCGGGATGCGATGCGGGATGCAAAATGCAAGATATGACAGGAAATGCATGAACCTGGCATCAACTTGGAAAACCAAGTGTGCCACTGGATAGAGGGGATGAAATCGCTTGAAAACGATATAAAGATCATAGGAATCGGAGCTACGGTTTAGAAATGGCAAGCGTTTTAAGATATGACACCGGTCTGCGATTTACAGCAAGTAGGCATCTAAATGCAACGAAATGAACATGCTACAGCCACCAAACATGAAAACCAAATACATGGCAGTGATGTACACAAGATGGTTGACAAAACACTAGCACTGAGCCATAGGCAAATTCATCCATTAAGAGGTTCAAACAAGCATGGCTAAAACGCAAATGCAAAACAGATTTCAGACTTAGTGAAATTAACACTAGTCTGAAATTTCAGATCACGATGCTCTCTTCGGAGCAGCAAAACAACATGACAGAAAATCTGAACATGACAAGTAAGAACATGGCATGGAGCTTCTCAACAAGCTTAATAAAACACCCAAAGTGACCTGGGGCCAAAAGGGTTCACAAAATACTCTACCGAGCTCACGAACATCGCTCGAACACAATCAGTTTTCAGACTTGGTGAAAACTGAGACATGCTGAAATTTAACTCACGAAGGCATGTAAACGAGCTCGATGCACTCACTACGGTGCAAGTCATGGCAAGGAAAGCATATAACCAGCAAGAAGGCACAAAGTGCTAGCTACACATGGCAAGAACGAAGGCATAGCATGCATGGAACACTAACGGTAGCATCGGCGAAATCGCAAACAAGTTGACGATCTGCCCAGATTAACAACGAAGCAAAAGTTGAGCTCGATTGAGTCAACCTAGAGCGCTCCACAAATGCCAACCAAGACATGGATGGATAGAGCATAACTTAAATATCAAAACTCCCTTACTGATAATCCTCAAAAGAGGCACGGATCACTAGGAAACAAGCTGGACATATAGCATCATGAACTAAAAAATCCCAGACTTAGTGAAAATCACTAAGTCCCTGAAATCTGTAAACTCAGGTACCTCTCTTCGCAAGCTTGCACAAGACAACACACACATCCTAAAAATGCATGGGTGGCACCTCTGGAAAGAAGACAAAATGCTTCACAATACATCCCAAAGGGGCACAGGCATATCATGCACGGATTAAATATAGCAAAAATGACAAAAGTGCATGATGAACTAACGGATCTGCAATTTAACTCACGAAGCTCCTTCTAACAGCATTTTGGGTATCAAGATGACCTCAAATGCAAATGATGCAATGGAATGGAATGATGTACATGTCGAGGCGAAGATTTTGATATATCATATGCCCAAAACGGAGCTACGGTTGCGGAGATACACGCAGTCAAAGATAGCACGAAAATTAGGGTTTCGGGGGAGAGAGGTCAACCGAAAAATCCCAGATCCAGATCTGGATTGGGCACGGACTCCGAGGCGGCGGCGGTACTGTTCACCGGCGACGACGGGGAAGGAGGCAGCGGCCGGCGACGAGGGGACCGGAGGGCGGCGGCGAGGTTGCCGGGGCGGCGCCGGCGTGGAGGCGGGCGGCGCGCCCCCGGGGACGGCGAGGCGGCGGCGGCTGCTCCGGCCGGGGAGGCGCGGGGCCGGCGGCGGAGTCGGGCGCGGCGGCCCGGCGAGGCAACGAACGGCGGCGGGGCAGCGGCCGGAGGAGGAGAAGAAGGGCGGCGGCGCGCGGGCGCCTCTGGCCCGAGCGGTCGGCGGGGAGGGCCGGCCCCGG
>NC_041391.1:107374207-107381108 GCF_002162155.2 Triticum dicoccoides | reverse complement strand
GCTGGCTGGGCGCGGCGGCGGACGTTGTCCGGCTCGCCCGGACACGTCCGTCGGCGCGGATCTGGCGGGGATGTTTTTTTTTAGGGTTTCGAGGAGAGGGAGAGATCCGAAAACGGAGGGGTGTATATATAGGCATAGAGGGAGCTAGGAGAGTCCAAATGAGGTGCGGTTTTCGCCCACACGATCGTGATCGAACGCTCTAGGACATGGAGCAGAGTTTGGTGGGTTTTGGGCCAAATTTGGGGGGTGTTGGGCTGCAACACACACGAGTCCTTTTCGGTCCCTCAGTTAACCGTTGGAGTATCAAACGAAGTCCAAATGACCCGAAACTTGACAGGCGGTCTACCGGTAGTAAACCAAGGCCGCTTGGCAAGTCTCGGTTCAATCCGGAAATGTTTAACCCCACACACGAAAGAAGACTAGAAATGACCACCGGAGGAGAACGAAGCGCCGGAATGCAAAACGGACAACGGGGAAAATGATCGAATGCATGAGATGAACATGTATGCAAATGCAATGCACGTGATGACATGATAAGAGATGCACGAAAAGAAAAACAACACACGGAGACAAAGACCCGAACCCGAGAAATAAATATAACTTAGCGCCAGGGACGGCAAGAGTTGGGTACAAATATGGAAACTATATCTGGGGCGTTACAACACTCCACCACTACGAAAAGATCTCGTCCCGAGATCTAGGACTGAAAGAACTCCGGGTACTCAGAACGGAGGTGATCCTCGCGTTCCCAGGTAGCTTCACGGTCGGAATGGTGTGACCACTTGACTTTGAGAAATTTGATTGACTTGTTGCGAGTCTTGCGTTCAGTCTCTTCGAGAATAGCAACTGGGTGCTCACGATTGGAGAGATCTTCTTGGAGCTCAATGTCCTCGAAGTTGACGGTGCGGTCAGGAGTCTTGAAGCACTTTCGAAGCTGAGAGACATGGAACACATCATGAACATTTGCAAAGTTTGAAGGAAGCTCGAGTTGATAGGCGAGGTCGCCTCTCTTGCTGACAACCTTGAAAGGTCCCACGTATCTAGGGGCAAGCTTCCCTTTGATACCGAAGCGACGAGTACCTTTCATGGGAGAGACGCGGAGGTAAACATGATCTCCGATCTCGAAAGCTAATTCACGGTGCTTACTATCATAGTAGCTCTTCTGGCGGGACTGGGCTGCTTTGAGGTTATCACGAATGACTTTGCACATCTCTTCTGCTTCTGTGATTAAGTCATTACCCAGCAGCTGACGTTCACCGGTTTCAGACCAGTTGAGAGGGGTACGGCACTTCCTGCCATACAGAATTTCGAAGGGGGCCTTGCCCGAACTTGCTTGAAAGCTGTTGTTGTATGAGAATTCAGCATAAGGAAGACAATCCTCCCATTTCATGCCGAAGGAGATCACACAAGCCCTGAGCATATCTTCAAGAATCTGATTGACACGCTCGACTTGACCGCTTGTTTGAGGATGGAAAGCTGTGCTGAAGCGGATGTTGGTGCCCATGGATTTCTGAAAAGAATCCCAAAACTTGGAGGTAAAGATGCTGCCACGGTCTGAAGATATCACTTGAGGAATACCGTGCAGAGAGACAATGCGAGAGGTATAGAGTTCCGCCAATTGAGCTGCAGTGATTGACTCTTTGATAGGCAGGAAATGAGCCACTTTGGTGAGCTTGTCGATGACAACAAATATAGCATCATTGCCACGCTTGGACTTTGGAAACCCAGTCACGAAGTCCATTTCAATGTGGTCAAACTTCCATTCTGGAATGGCAAGAGGTTGGAGGAGACCAGCTGGCCTTTGGTGTTCTGCCTTCACTCTTCTGCAGACATCACATTCATTCACGAATTGAGCGATCTCGCGCTTCATTCGAGTCCACCAATAAGCTTGCTTGAGGTCCTGATACATCTTCGTACTACCAGGGTGGATGGAGAGGAGAGAGTTGTGAGCCTCGTTCATGATCACCTTACGGAGTTCACCTTTGGGCACAACAATTCGATCCTCGAAGAAGAGAGTGTCCTTGTCATCAAGTCGGAAGCACTTGTACTTGGACTGACTCTTTGCAATACCAATCTTCACCTTTTTCACCATAGCATCAAGAAGTTGGGCTTGGCGAATCTGGTCTTCCAAGGTAGGAGAGACTTGAAGGTTGGCGAGGAAACCTTGAGGAACAACTTGCAGATTCAGTTTGCGGAAAGCTTCACAAAGCTCGGGTTGAAAAGGCTTGAGAATCAGACTGTTGCAATATGCTTTTCTGCTCAAAGCGTCAGCAATCACATTAGCCTTGCCTGGAGTATACTCGATACTCGGATTGTACTCTTGAATCATTTCGACCCATCGAGTCTGCCTGAGGTTGAGATTAGGCTGAGTGAAGATGTACTTGAGACTCTTGTGATCAGTGAAAATGTCCACTTTCCTTCCCAATAGAAGATGTCTCCAAGTCAACAAAGCGTGTACAACTGCCGCCAACTCGAGATCATGAGTGGGGTATTTCTTCTCATTAGGTTTCAACTGGCGAGAGGTATAAGCAACAACTTTCTTCTCTTGCATCAGTACAGCACCGAGACCTTGGAGAGAGGCATCACAAAAGACCTCGTACGGCTTGGTTTCATCAGGTGGAGTCAGAACTGGAGCAGTGATCAATTTCTCTTTCAAAGAGTTGAAAGCAATATCGCACTCCGGAGACCAAACGTACTTGACGTGCTTCTGAAGAAGATTTGAGAGAGGCTTGGCGATCTTAGAAAAGTTTTCAACGAATCTTCTGCAATAGCTTGCGAGACCGAGGAAACTGCGGAGTTGCTTCACGTTCTGAGGAGGTTCCCAATTCACAATTGCAGACACCTTCTCAGGGTTCACGGAAATGCCCTTGGCAGAGATGATATGACCAAGATAAAGAACCTCATCGAGCCAAAATTCACACTTGGAGAACTTGGCGTAGAACTGATGTTCTCTGAGCTTGTCAAGAACCAAACGCAAGTGCTTAGCATGGTCTTTCTTGTTCTTCGAGAAAACCAGAATGTCGTCGAGATAGACCAAAACGAATTCATTGGTGTAGGGGTTGAAGATGAAGTTCATCATGCGAGAGAACGTCGGAGGAGCGTTGGCGAGGCCAAAAGACATGACGGTGTATTCATATGAACCAAAGCTTGTTCTGAACGCCGTCTTGGGAATATCTTGCTCACGAATACGAATCTGATGATAACCCATACGGAGATCAAGCTTGGAGAATACTTGAGCACCCTTGAGTTGTTCGAACAGCTCATTGATGTTGGGAAGTGGGTATTTGTTCTTGATGGTCTTCTTGTTTACTGGACGGTAATCAACACAAAGTCGACTCGATCCATCCTTCTTCTTCACAAAAAGAACACCACAACCCCACGGAGAAGTACTAGGCCGAATGAGACCCAATCTTTCTTGCTCATCGAGTTGTTTCTTCAACTCCTTCAACTCTTCGGGGCCGAGCTTGTAGGGACGTTTGCACACAGGTTCCGTACCGGGCTCAAGTTCAATAACAAATTCAACCGGCCGGTTTGGAGGCATCCCTGGAAGTTCTTCTGGAAAGATGTCTTGATATTCGCAAACGACAGGAATTTGCGAAATAGCATCCAATTCACCCTTCTCATTGAGAGAAAACAACCGGATGGAATTATCCCGAGCGGCAAAGACAATGACATCCTCAGACGAATGAGTCAATTGAATCTGCCTGGCAGCACAGTCAAGATGTGCCTTGTGCTTAGAAAGCCAATCCATTCCGAGAATAAGATCAATATCCGAGTTACCGAGAACAATTGGGGAAGAAAGGAACTTGTAGTCACCCAATGTGATAGTAACCTCAGGGACGCAGGTGTTAGCTGTCATCTGCTTGCCTGGTGACACAATTTGCAAGGAACTTTGCAGATACTGATAATCACACTCATACTTTGATGCAAAAGGTTTGGAAATAAAGCAATGCGATGCACCTGTGTCAAAAAGAACTTTTGCAGGAACATCGTTAACAAGAAGGTTACCCATGATCACGTCTGAAGAATCCTCTGCCTGAGCTGCATTCACCATATTGACCTTGGCGTGCTTGGGATTGTGCTTGACCACAGCTGTACTTGCCGATCTGACAGGAGGAGGAGGAGGAAGACGCCTCTGGTTGGTACACTTGTTGGCATAGTGACCCTTCTGTTGGCACTTGTTGCACGTGACCTCTGAAAGCGGACGGTGATACGGAGCACTCGATCTTGGAGCTTGAGATGAAGACTTGTTCTGAAAGCCTGGGTTGGGTGGGTGGGAGAAACCACTGCCACCTTTGCTCTTCTGCTGATACGGCTGACGGAACGGAGGAGGAGGAAGCCAATACTTCTGCTGCTTGACCACTTGAGTAGAGGAAGACGGAGTAACATCTCTGGCACGCTTCCTGGAAGCATCACATCTCATCTGAGCAGCCTCTTGCTTCAGTGCCATGTTGTAGAACTCATCGTATCTCAACGGCTCAAAGAGGACAAGAGCGAGCTGAATTTCCTCACGAAGACCACCCCTGAACTGATAGATCATACTCTTCTCATCAGGAACATCCTGCTTGGCAAAACGGGCGAGCTTCTGGAACAACTTGTTGTAGTCATAGACAGACAAAGAGCCTTGCTTCAGATTGCGGAATTCCTGACGCTTACTCTCAACCACACTTTGAGGGATGTGATGAGCGCGGAAATCTTGACGGAAATCGTCCCAAGTGATCAGACGTCCACCTCTGGAATCCTTGTACTGCTGGAACCATTCTGCCGCCTGATCTTTGAGCTGGAAAGAAGCGAACTTGACGAAATCTTCAGGCCTGACGTTGCTGCATTCAAAATGCTTGCCCAGATCCACTAGCCAATCGTCAGCATCGGTAGCCTCAACACAACCGCTGAACGTCTTTGGGCCATTAGCAAGGAACTGGTTCAGAGTAGCAAAGTGGTGCTGATTATGGCCTTGATTCCCTTGACTGCCTTGATTGCGCTCTTGAAGGATTTGCATGATCAACTGTGTGTTTGCATTAGTAGCGGCCATCACAGCTTGCCATGCTTCCGGAGGAGGCGGAGGTGGAGGCGGATCAGGATTCGGAGTCGTGCGCATTGGAGGAGCCATCCTGAAGAGGTTGACCACCATTAGCACATAGATAGACAACAATATAGAAGCTGAATCCAACGGAATGAAAATTGCAACATATAGTCTTCACATCCGAACAAAATGAACGAATGCATTCCTCCTCAAATGGTCACATATCCATAAATTGAGAAGCCACAAAGAATTAAGGTAGAGAAATAAATTAACAAGGTACGGATCAAGAACGAATAATCGGTAAGAAATCCCAATCTCAAACCAATATCCGTGGAAGAAGAACTAGAGCTACTAGAATTCCCACCTATGAAACTCCCGAACCTTTCCGGTTATGCAATCAGGTGTTGGGGATACAGGGGAAGCACAATATCTCACCCAAACTAGCAAATCCTACATCCAGCTGTATCCATCCTTCAACACATAACCAGGAAAAACTTCGGAAACCATCTACCTCAACCTTCGAAAAGCATCCGTTATACAAGTTATGGCGATACTCCCGAACTCCCGCCCCAGTACTGGGTGGCGTCGAGGTTATCTCACCAACGAACTGCATAAAAGAGATTTTCGATGTCGGCGAACATATCTCAAGTATACCAGAATTGCAACGATAAAATTGTGACGACAACACCTCGGAGCTCAACTCCCCGGGACACTGCCACAACCCCTAAAGACAGGAGGCACCAAGAACAATGTTCTCGTCACAAAACCATCAGAACAAAACCAAGATACTCGCGTGAACCTAAAAAAAATTTAGTGAAATTTTTAGAAGAGAAGAGTCAAAACTCTACGCCAGGATGCCTTACCAGAGCGATGAGGAGACTGGGAAGTAAAAAGAATTCCTAAGCTCTCCGATATATAATTCCTGAGGACTCAAAACATTTTTCTAGACACAACTCGGCTGCTAAAAACGATCAAGCAATGGGGCTCCTAAGGTCGGGGAAGGCTCTGATACCAACTTGTAACGCCCTCGATGCGGCTATAGCTCCCACGTGTCGAGGCACGACTTAGAGGCATAACCGCATAGAAAGCAATGTCGCAAGTCAGGCAATCATTACAACATCCCATGTAATATTTAATAAAAGGGGGAGATAACATAGTTGGCTTACACTCGCCACGTCACATCAGAGTACATAAATAACATCCATCAAACAAATCACTCATGGCCCGACTGCGGTGCCAAAATAGAAAAGACCCCCAACATGCGACAAGGTCCTGAATCGATAACCCCAACTAGGCACCACTACTGATCATCCGGAAAAGACACATAGTATCGCTGAGAGTCCTCGTCGAACTCCCACCTGAGCTCGTAATCGTCAACTAGAGCGGAATCACCTGGACCTGCATCTGGAGTTGTAGCATCTGTGAGCCACAGGGACTCAGCAATCTCACACCCACGCGATCAAGACTATTTAAGCTCATAGGAATGGATAAGGCAAATATATGTGGAGCTGCAGCAAGCGACTAGCATATGTGGTGGCTAACTTAAACGCAAAAGAGAGCGAGAAGAGAAGGCGAAGCACGAGCGAGAAGCTAAAGGAACATCCTGCGCAAGCATAACTCCAACACCGTGTCCACTTCCCGGACTCCGCCGAGAAGGGGCCATCACGGTAACACACACGGTTGATTCATTTTAATTAAGTTTAGATCAAGTCATCTACAACCGGACATTAACAAATTCCCATCCGCCCATAACCGCGGGCACGGCTTTCGAAAGTTCAATCCCTGCAGGGGAGTCCCAACTTAGCCCATAACAAGCTCTCACGGTCAACGAAGGAATAGACCTCCACCCAAGACACACCGATCAGACTCGGTATCTCG
>NC_041391.1:107371751-107373532 GCF_002162155.2 Triticum dicoccoides | reverse complement strand
TAGTAGTGATTTCGAGGGTATGATCATCTTGCCTGCACAGTTGTCAGAGTTGACTGGATCCTCACAAGCAAACTCAACGGGCTCCTCGGTAGCAAACTCGTCTCCCGGCTCTACCCAACAAGACAAACAAGCAACAAGGATACAATCAACCACGGGCAAGACCAAGCAATATGATGAAATGACGATATGCTATGCGGGATGCGATGCGGGATGCAAAATGCAAGATATGACAGGAAATGCATGAACCTGGCATCAACTTGGAAAACCAAGTGTGCCACTGGATAGAGGGGATGAAATCGCTTGAAAACGATATAAAGATCATAGGAATCGGAGCTACGGTTTAGAAATGGCAAGCGTTTTAAGATATGACACCGGTCTGCGATTTACAGCAAGTAGGCATCTAAATGCAACGAAATGAACATGCTACAACCACCAAACATGAAAACAAAATATATGGCAGTGATGTACACAAGATGGTTGACAAAACACTAGCACTGAGCCATAGGCAAATTCATCCATTAAGAGGTTCAAACAAGCATGGCTAAAACGCAAATGCAAAACAGATTTCAGACTTAGTGAAATTAACACTAGTCTGAAATTTCAGATCACGATGCTCTCTTCGGAGCAGCAAAACAACATGACAGAAAACCTGAACATGACAAGTAAGAACATGGCATGGAGCTTCTCAACAAGCTTAATAAAACACCCAAAGTGACCTGGGGCCAAAAGGGTTCACAAAATACTCTACCGAGCTCACGAACATCGCTCGAACACAATCAGTTTTCAGACTTGGTGAAAACTGAGACATGCTGAAATTTAACTCACGAAGGCATGTAAACGAGCTCGATGCACTCACTACGGTGCAAGTCATGGCAAGGAAAGCATATAACCAGCAAGAAGGCACAAAGTGCTAGCTACACATTGCAAGAACGAAGGCATAGCGTGCATGGAACACTAACGGTAGCATCGGCGAAATCGCAAACAAGTTGACGATCTGCCCAGATTAACAACGAAGCAAAAGTTGAGCTCGATTGAGTCAACCTAGAGCGCTCCACAAATGCCAACCAAGACATGGATGGATAGAGCATAACTTAAATATCAAAACTCCCTTACTGATAATCCTCAAAAGAGGCACGGATCACTAGGAAACAAGCTGGACATATAGCATCATGAACTAAAAAATCCCAGACTTAGTGAAAATCACTAAGTCCCTGAAATCTGTAAACTCAGGTACCTCTCTTCGCAAGCTTGCACAAGACAACACACACATCCTAAAAATGCATGGGTGGCACCTCTGGAAAGAAGACAAAATGTTTCACAATACATCCCAAAGGGGCACAGGCATATCATGCACGGATTAAATATAGCAAAAATGACAAAAGTGCATGATGAACTAACGGATCTGCAATTTAACTCACGAAGCCTCCTTCTAACAGCATTTTGGGTATCAAGATGACCTCAAATGCAAATGATGCAATGGAATGGAATGATGTACATGTCGAGGCGAAGATTTTGATATATCATATGCCCAAAACGGAGCTACGGTTGCGGAGATACAAGCAGTCAAAGATAGCACGAAAATTAGGGTTTCGGGGGAGAGAGGTCAACCGAAAAATCCCAGATCCAGATCTGGATCGGGCACGGACTCCGAGGCGGCGGCGGTACTGTTCACCGGCGACGACGGGGAAGGAGGCAGCGGCCGGCGACGAGGGGACCGGAGGGCGGCGGCGAGGTTGCCGGGGCGGCGCCGGCGTGGAGGCGGGCGGCGCGCCCCCGGGGAC
>NC_041391.1:107343100-107370747 GCF_002162155.2 Triticum dicoccoides | reverse complement strand
TCGAGGAGAGGGAGAGATCGGAAAACGGAGGGGTGTATATATAGGCATAGAGGGAGCTAGGAGAGTCCAAATGAGGTGCGGTTTTCGCCCACACGATCGTGATCGAACGCTCTAGGACATGGAGCAGAGTTTGGTGGGTTTTGGGCCAAATTTGGGGGGTGTTGGGCTGCAACACACACGAGTCCTTTTCGGTCCCTCGGTTAACCGTTGGAGTATCAAAAGAAGTCCAAATGACCCGAAACTTGACAGGCGGTCTACCGGTAGTAAACCAAGGCCGCTTGGCAAGTCTCGGTTCAATCCGGAAATGTTTAACCCCACACACGAAAGAAGACTAGAAATGACCACCGGAGGAGAACGAAGCGCCGGAATGCAAAACGGACAACGGGGAAAATGATCGAATGCATGAGATGAACATGTATGCAAATGCAATGCACGTGATGACATGATAAGAGATGCACGAAAAGAAAAACAACACACGGAGACAAAGACCCGAACCCGAGAAATAAATATAACTTAGCGCCAGGGACGGCAAGAGTTGGGTACAAATATGGAAAGTATATCTGGGGCGTTACATATTCGACGATGTACTGGCGCATGAGATGATCTACTTTTGCTTATTGAATGCATGCTAATTTGAGTCCTATAAGATATTTTGAAATGTATATCTTGTGTAGCTCAATATCCAAGTGGCCGGTCATGTTTACAGGTTACACCTTCGAGTGGCCTATCTTTTGCCGGAGTGTTGATTCATTTCCGTTCCGGCAAATTTCAGGCGCTCGATATGTCCTATTTTAGCAAAGGTCATGCCGGATTTTTCCGTGAATTTTGGCATGACTTGTGCTAGAATATGTAGGAAATATCGAGTGCCCCGGATTTGTGTGTTGAGTATCTTGGTAGTTGTCTTCGATCGATTTTCAATTAATGTTTTAACTATGAACATAGGAAATGTCTGACGACGAGAAGGATTTCGGTATTTGCAAATACTGCAAAGACGAGCGCGGCCTATGCGACGGAATCTTCCTAGATGATGGTAGGCGCTTCAGCATCAAGCTGGACGAGAACTTCGAAGTGGATACAGTAAGTCACAACGACAAGTCTTTTGTCGTAATTAAGCATGACATCTACTTCATTTGCTTCAACTTATATTTTTTTTACTATTCAACTAGTGTATCCCCTGCTATGCAAGAGTTTTTGTATTGGATAAGATAGGTTTCAGTCATAGTATGGAGGAAAAGAAAGTTTACTTGAAGACCGAGCATGGTTATATTTTCCATGCGAAGTTATACAATTCAGACGACTACACCTATTTTGGATGCAAAACATGGCGAGCACTATGCAAGACTTATGCATTTGAGCCTGATATGGTTATCACCTTTGATATTCGTCTGGAAGATGATATTGAAGGTAATACCGACATCTGGGTCGATGTGCAAATGCCTCCAGTTATACCATTATGTAAGTTTCTCAACCATATTTATGTCTTTGATATTGTTTATTCAAAAATAGTTGACAACTAATTTGTATTGTCAGCTTATTTCCGTGCAAGCAAACATGTCCAGCGCTTGGTAGACAGGACCGTATACTGTCCTGGGGCTGAACTCAACTGCGAGGAGCTCAGTCATTATGTTTCATGGCTTGAAGATCTTGATACTGTCAAGACAAATTTTCTTCCTGCATTTAGAAATGTTAGTACTGAAAATGTGCGACCAATAGTGTTCGTAATGAACTACGGTCACATCTATTTAGGAAGGATGGTAAGATTTTTACTATTTGTCATCGGTGCATCTTTTCCATACATTATTTTTGAAGCTAAACTTCATTGCTAAGTATGTTACCGTATGATGTTCTTCAACAGGGACTCCCAATGAATGTTGTGCCTTATGGGATCGAGATTAAAGGTACCATGAGTATTATCAGCTTACGGCCAAGATATCCTACAGATTACTTTAGTGCATTCAAGATTAGCGACGGATGCTTAATAGTGCAAGTCTAGACCAAATATGTGATGGGGGAGCGCAGAGAAGTACTAGGGGGCAGCAAACAGATGCGCTACCCACGATTAGGAGACAGGTTCATCTGCATGCTCCAGTTTGATCGAGGAGGAGAGCTATATATGTTTTATGTTATTTTACATAAGAGAGAGCAGCAGGAGTGATTAGCTAGCTAGAAATGAGTTTGAGGATGATGATGTGCTACACTATTACTATGATGATAAAATAGCTAGTGTTGGTGGTAATGACTATGATGATTATTATTAGCTAGTGTTAGTGCTGATTAAATAAATACTGTTGGTGGTAATGACTATGATGATGATCAAATAGCTTGTGCTGGCGGATTAGATTCAAGTGGAGGCAACATGTTGTGCACATCGAAAGTACTACTAGTCCAAACTAGATCAAGTTTGGATTAGTAGTATACTTTTGACATGCACCACATATTGCCTCCACTTGAACCTAATCCACCTTCATTTAATACACTGTTATGGACATAATGATGTAAACCTCATAACAGCTGGTATTGTACCAATATTTGTATGATGGCGCATAAATACACTAAAAATAAAAAAAATAAAAAAAATACTAGTAGCGATGGAAAGAAAACACGCTGCAAGTAGATACCTTAGCAGTAGCGCGGTAGGGAACAAGCGCTGCAGCTATTTGTCCTAGCAGTAGCGCATGATGGCACGCGTTACTGCTAAGCAATAGCTGTAGCGCCTTATTAGTAGCGCGGCCACCCGCGCTACTAGTGGGCACAAAACACGCGCTACTGCTAGGGTTTTCCCTAGTAGTGTATTGCTGCATCACCCTTTCCTCTTCAAGGAATACCAATGCAAGCTCAAGACGTAGCAAGAAGGATTTTTGGCGCCTTTGCCGGGGAGGTCTTCGCTCAAGTCAAGACATACCAAGTACCCATCACAAACTCATCTCCCTCGCATTTACATTATTTGTCATTTGTCTCTCGTTTCCCTCTCCCCCACTTCACCCTTGCCATTTTATTCGCCCTCTCTTTCCCAATCTTCTCCTCTCTCTTTCGCTTGCCTTTTCCGTTTGCTCGTGTGTTAGATCAGTTACCTTGTCATGGCTAGTCCTTTGTCCGCTCCTTTGTCCCCCGAGTTTGAAGTTCTTCACTTCAAGCACATGCAAGGAGAAAATTTAAAAGATGCTTGGTATTGGATGATAGAGTCTTATCGTAATTGCACCTTAGAGGTAAATTTCAGGATTTTATTTCGCAATTTTTATGTTGGACTAGATATGTGTCACAAACAACTCTTGGATTGTAGTGCCAAGGGTAATTTTATCAAAATTGACCCCAGTATTGCGCATGGAATAATAGAGGGAATAGTGGGCACACTATCTCAAAAAGGGGGAGCGGCAACCTACCCAAGTAGAGACACAAGTTTTCGGAAAGATTTGCGAAGTAACAAAAAATTTACAAAAGTCTCTTGAACCCCTCAAGAGTATTAGTGGACATCTCCACCGCATGAATACGTTGATTACCCTTTGCAATAAGCGGTTGGATACTTTAGATCTAAAAATTTCCGAATATGAAGGAAAATTTAAAGAACCTCCCGGATTCGAGCGTGATTCCGCTAAGAAATTGAAAGCCAAAGATGGCACTACTTGAATCTATCCTCGCTTTTATGCCGAGCTAGGGGCGTTAAACGATTGCGCTAGTTGGGAGGCAACCCAATTTTATTTGTGTTTTTTTTGTTTCTGTTTAGTAATAAATTTTGCATCTACCTTCTGTTTAGATGTGTTTTTATGTTTTAATTAGTGTTTGTGCCAAGTAGAACCTATAGGATAACCTATGGTGATAGTTAATTTGATTTTGCTGAAAAACAGAAACTTTGCATGCATGAAATTAGTTTTGTTAAATCACAGAAATGGGCTTTTGCGTTGATTCTTTTTGCTGTAGATCAATAGAAAAATTGCCCAGGACTTCCTATTTTTGTAGGATCTTTTCAGTTCTAGAAGTATTCGTGGGTTACAGATTGCTACAGACTATTCTGTTTTTTGACAGATTCTGTTTTTCGTGTGTTGTTTGCTTATTTTGATGCATCTATGGCTAGTATTAAGTGGTATGAACCATAGAGAACTTGGCATACAGTAGGTTTAACACCAATATAAATAAAGAATGAGTTCATTACAGTACCTTATGTGGTGGTTTTGCTTTCTTTCACTAGCGGAGCTTATGAGATTTCCTGTTGAGTTTTGTGTTGTGAAGTTTTCAAGTTTTGGGTAAAGATTTGATGGACTATGGAATAAGGAGTAGCAAAATCCTAAGCTTGGGTATGCCCATGGCACCCCAAGATATTCAAGAATAGCCAAAAGCCTAAGCTTGGGGATGCCGCCGGAAGGCATCCCCTCTTTCGTCTTCGTTCATCGGTAACTTTACTTGGAGCTATATTTTTATTCGCCACATGATATGTGTTTTGCTTGGAGCGTCTTGTATGATATTAGTCTTTGCTTTTTAGTTCTCCACAATCATCCTTGATGTAAACACCTTTTGGGAGAAGCCCACTTGATTAGAATTTATTAGAATACTCTATGTGCTTCACTTATATCTTTTGAGCTAGATAGTGTTTGCTCTAGTGCTTCACTTATATCTTTTAGAGCACGGCGGTGGCTTCATTTTGTAGAAATTGCTAGTCTCTCATGCTTCAATTATATTACCTTGAGAGTCTCTTAGAACAACATGGTATTTTCTATGGTTATAAGTTTGGTCCTAGAATGATGAGCATCCAAGTTGGGTATAATAAAAACTATCACAGAAAGTGCATTAAACACTAGGATCAATTTGATGTTTGATAATTGTTTTGAGATATAAAGGTGGTAATATTAGAGTCATGCTAGTGGATAATTATGAAATTGAGAAATACTTGTGTTGAAGTTGGCAAGTCCCGTAGCATGCATGTATGGTAAAAGTTGTGTGACAAATTTGTTGCATGAGGTGCTCTTTTGATTGCCTTCCTTATGAGTGGAGGTCGGGATCGCGTGATGGTTAACTCCTACCAACCCTTCCCCTAGGAGCATGCGTAGTAGTACTTGGCTTCGAGGGCAAGTAAACTGTTGCAATAAGTATATGAGTTCTTTATGACTAATGTGAGTCCATGGATATACGCACACTCACCCTTCCACTTAGGTAGCCTCTATTATACCGCGCAACTTTCGCCGATATCTTGCACCCATTATTTACCTTCCTCAAAACAGTCACCATACCTACCTATTATGGCATTTCCATAGCCATTCCGAGATATATTGCCATGCAACTTTCCACCGTTCCGTTTATATGACACGCATCATCATTGTCATATTGCCCTTTGCATGATCATGTAGCTGACATCATATTTGTGGCAAAGCCACCTTCATAATTTTCATACATGTCGCTCTTGATTCATTGCATATCCCGGTACACCGCCGGAGGCATTCATATAGAGTCATATCTTGTTCTAGTTTTGAGTTGTAATTCTTGAGTTGTAAGTAAATAAAAGTGTGATGATGTTCATTATTAGAGCTTTGTCCCAGTGAGGAAAGGATGATGGAGACTATGATGCCCCCACAAGTCGGGATGAGACTTCGGACTTTATAAAAAAAAGAGAAAGGCCAAAAAGAAAAAAAAGAGAAAGGCCAAAGAAAAAAAGAAAAGAAAAAAAGAAAATAAAAAAATAATGAGAGAAAAAGAGAGAAGGGACAATGCTACTATCCTTTGTACCACACTTGTGCTTCAAAGTAGCACCATGATCTTCATGATAGAGAGTCTCCTATGTTGTCACTTTCATATACTAAGTGGGAATTTTTCATTATAGAACTTGGCTTGTATATTCCAATGATTGGCTTCCTCAAAATGCCCTAGGTCTTCGTGAGCAAGCGAGTTGGATGCACACCCACTTAGTTTCTTTTGTTGAGCTTTCATACATTTATAGCTCTAGTGCATCTGTTGCATGGCAATCCCTACTAACTCACATTGATATCTATTGATGGGCATCTCCATAGCCCGTTGATACGCCTAGTTGATGTGAGACTATCTTCTCCCTTTTTGTCCTCACAACCACCACCATATACCACCATAGTGCTATGTCCATGGCTTGCGCTCATGTATTGCGTAAGAGTTGAAAAAGCTGAAGCGCGTTAAAAAGTATGAACCAATTGCTTGGTTGAAACCGGGTGTCGGTGTCAAAACCGGCGGATCTCGGGTAGGGGGTCCCGAACTATGCGTCCAGGCGGATGGTAACAGGAGACAAGGGACACGATGTTTTACCCAGGTTCGGGCCCTCTTGATGGAGGTAAAACCCTACGTCCTGCTTGATTAATATTGATGATATGGGTAGTACAAGAGTGGATCTACCACGAGATCAAGGAGGCTAAACCCTAGAAGCTAGCCTATGGTATGATTGTTGTAATGGAGGTTATGTCCTACGGACTAAAGCCCTCCGATTTATATAGACACCGGAGAGGGCTAGGGTTACACAGAGTCGGTTACAATGGTAGGAGATCTACATATCCGTATCGCCAAGCTTGCCTTCCATGCCAAGGAAAGTCCCATCCGGACACGGGACGGAGTCTTCAATCTTGTATCTTCGCAGTCTTGGAGTCCGGCGAACGATGATAGTCCGGCTGTCCGGACACCCCCTAGTCCAGGACTCCCTCAGTAGCCCCCGAACCAGGCTTCAATGACGATGAATCCAGCGCGTATATAGTCTTCGGCGTTGCAAGGCGGGTTCTCCTCTAAGTTCCATGTACCTGCCGAACAGTGTCCGGCTTCCTTATCAATGTTGCGCTTCTTGGCTTCCACGCCCATCAATGGCCTTCTTCCACGCGTCGCACGAATGCGAAAAGCCAGGGTATCTTTAATGTTTTACCCCCTAGCTGCACAAATAATTTGCCTATAAGAGAAGCAAGAATCTAGATCCAAATCACACCATCTTCCTTCCGCGAGTACTCATCAGAGCGCCTCTGACCAAAAATCCATTCCATCATGGACCGTCGACGCGGCTCCTCCTCTCGCGCTCCTAGCCCTCTGCCAGGAGATTGGAGGAGATGTTCCGTCCCGCACAACGAGCTGGTGGCGCTTCAAGCAAAGGGATATCTCCTGAGGGAGTCCTGGACTAGGGGGTGTCCGGACAGCCGGACTATCGTTATCCGCCGGACTCCAAGACTACGAAGATACAAGATTGAAGACTCCGGCTCGTGTCCGGATGGTACTTTCCTTGGAGTGGAAGGCAAGCTTGGCAATACGGATATGTAGATCTCCTACCATTGTAACCGACTCTGTGTAACCCTAGCCCTCTCCGGTGTCTATATAAATCGGAGGGCTTTAGTCCGTAGGACAACATACATTACAACAATCATACCATAGGCTAGCTTCTAGGGTTTAGCCTCCTTGATCTCGTGGTAGATCTACTCTTGTACTACCCATATCATCAATATTAATCAATCAGGACGTAGGGTTTTACCTCCATCGAGAGGGCCCGAACCTGGGTAAAAACATCGTGTCCCTCGTCTCCTGTTACCATCCGCCTAGACGCACAGTTCGGGACCCCCTACCCGAGATCCGCCGGTTTTGACACCGACATTGGTGCTTTCATTGAGAGCTCCTCTGTGTCGTCACCGATAGGCTTGATGGCATCTTCAACCAGCAACGCTGTCCAGGGTGAGACTTTTCTCCCCGGACAGATCGTCGTATTCGGCAGCTTCGCCCTGCGGGCCAATTCACTTGGCCATCTGGAGCAGATCGAAAGCTACGCCCCTGGCCGTCAGGTCAGATTTGGAAGCTTAAACTTCACGGCCGATGTCCGCGGAGACTTGATCCTCGACGGACTCGAGCCACAGCCGAGCGCGCCGCACTGTGACGATGGGCATGATCTAGCTCTGCCGCCGAATAGTGCCTTGGTGGCCGCACACGGGTCCGCTCCGGCCATTGGCCCGGAGCCGATCGCCCAGATCGAGGGCCGGTGGATAGACGCCGCCCTGGGGGCTCCAACATCCACGGCGATGGAGCCAAACACTAATCTTGTCCCCTGCGAAACTCGTGATTCCGAGGCGCCGGACTCCTCGCCGGACTCCGAACCTCCCGCGCCCCTACCAATCGGTCCGGATTGGGCGCCGGTTATGGAATTCACCGCCGCAGACATCTTCCAATGCTCACCTTTCGGTGATATCTTGAAGTCACTAAAGCATCTCTCGTTATCAGGAGAGTCCTGGCCGGATTATGGCCAGGATGGTTGGGATACAGACGACGAAGAAATTCAGAGCCCACCCACCACCCACTTTCTAGCCACTGTCGACGATCTAACCGACATGCTAGACTATGACTCCGAAGACATCGACGCTATGGACGACGATGCCGGAGACGAACAGGAACCAGCGCCCACAGGGCACTGGAAGGCCACCTCGTCATATGACGTATACATGGTGGATACCCCAAAAGATGGGGACGGCGAAGAAACAGCGGAGGCAGATCCCTCAAAGAAACAGCCCAAGCGCCGGCGTCAGCGGCGCCGCTCTAAATCTCGCCACAGCAAGAATGGAGATTCCGGCACAGGAGATAATAATACTCCAGAGAGTGCCGAAGACAATCCCCTCCAGCAAGACTCATCGCAGGAGGATGCAGAAGCAAGCCCTCATGAGGGGGCGGCAGACGAAGAGGTTGAGGATCATAATTATATGCCTCCCTCCGAAGACGAAGCAAGCCTCAACGATGATGAATTCGTCGTACCCGAGGATCCCGTCGAACAAGAGCGCTTCAAGCGCAGGCTTATCGCCACAGCAAACAGCCTAAAGAAAAAGCAGCAGCAGCTTCAAGCTGATCAGGACCTGCTGGCCGATTGATGGACCGAGGTCCTCGCGGCCGAAGAGTATAAACTCGAACGTCCCTCCAAAAGTTACCCAAAACGCAAGCTGCTCCCCCGATTAGAGGAGGAAGCATACGTACCTCCATCACCAGCGCACGATATGGCTGACCGACCACCCCGTGGTCGTGACAGAGAGGCATCCAGGCCCCCAGCCAAGACCATACCCCGGCATCGCTCCAAAAGTACGAAGCCAAGAGGGAACGTGCCGGACTTGCGAGACATATTGGAGGACAAAACAAGGCAATCCAGATCCATCTATGGATCACGTGGGCGCCCTACGACCCACGACGAATACCGTCGTGCCGGATACAATAACCCCGGTCGGGCCGAACACAGCAGACAGCGCTCTCTCGAGCTGCGTCGCGATATCGCTCAATACAGGGGCGCCGCACACCCGTTATGCTTCACTGACGAAGTAATGGATCATCAGATCCCCGAAGGGTTTAAACCCGTAAACATCGAATCTTATGATGGCACAACAGACCCTGCGGTGTGGATCAAAGACTATCTTCTCCACATCCATATGGCCCGCGGCGATGATCTCCACGCCATAAAGGACCAGCTCGGCATTGGCTCAACAGCTTGCCCGCAGAGTCAATTGGGTGTTGGGAAGACCTGGAGGCCGCATTCCTTGATAACTTCCAAGGCACATATGTGCGACCACCAGACGCCGACGACCTAAGCCACATCATTCAGCAGCCAGACGAATCGGCCAGACAATTCTGGACACGGTTCTTGACGAAGAAAAATCAAATCGTCGATTGTCCGGACGCAGAGGCCCTTGCAGCCTTCAAACATAACATCCGGGACGAATGGCTAGCCCGGAACCTGGGGCAGGAAAAGCCGAAATCCATGGCAGCCCTCACATCGTTAATGACCCACTTTTGTGCGGGAGAGGACAGCTGGCTAGCCCGCAGCAACAATCTCCGTAAAAATTCTGGCAGTCCGGATACTAAGGACAACAACGGCAGGTCACGTCGAAACAAAAACAAGCGCCGAATTAACGGCGACGATAAGGAGGATACGGCAGTCAATGCCAGATTCCGAGGCCCTAAACCCGGTCAACGGAAGAAGCCATTTAAAAGAACCACTCCGGGTCCGTCCAATCTGGACCAAATACTCGACCGCTTATGCCAGATACATGGCACCTCTGAAAAGCTAGCTAATCACGCCAATAGAGATTGCTGGGTGTTCAAGCAGGCCGGCAAGTTAATTGCCGAAAACAATGACAAGGGGCTAAATAGCGACGACGAGGAAGAGACCCGGCCGCCGAACAACAGAGGACAGAAGGGTTTTCCCCCACAAGTACGGACGGTGAATATGATATACGTGACCCACATACCCAAGAGGGAGAGGAAACGCGCAGTAAGGGACGTCTATGCGATGGAGCCAGTCGCCCCAAAGTTCAACCCATGGTCCTCTTGTCCGATCACTTTCGATCGAAGAGACCATCCGACCAGCATACGCCATGGAGGATTCGCCGCATTGGTCTTAGACCCAATCGTCGATGGGTTCCACCTCACGAGAGTCCTGATGGACGGCGGCAGTAGGCTGAACCTGCTTTATCAGGATACAGTGCACAAAATGGGCATAGACCCATCAAGGATTAAACCTACAAAGACAACCTTTAAAGGTGTCATACCAGGAGTGGAAGCCAACTGTACAGGCTCAGTCACACTGGAAGTGGTCTTCGGATCCCCGGATAATTTTCGGAGCGAAGAGTTAATCTTCGACATAGTCCCGTTTCGCAGCGGCTATCACGCTCTGCTCGGGCGAACCGCGTTTGCCAAATTCAACGCGGTGCCGCACTATGCATACCTAAAGCTCAAGATGCCAGGCCCTCGTGGAGTCATCACGGTCAACGGGAATACGGAACGCTCCCTCCGAACGGAGGAACATACAGCGGCTCTCGCGGCAGAAGTACATGGCAGCCTTCTAAGGCAATTCTCGAGTCCGGCCGTTAAACGGCCGGATAGAGCAAAGCGCGCCCGGCGCAGTGCCAACCAAGACCACCTGGCGCGATCAGTGCACGCGTAGCAATGCGGCCCCAACCCTCGCCCGCGTATGATCGCAAGAATAACACTCTGCGTACATCATTACGCCTTGGAGATACCATGGGCACAGGGGAGGGGGCACGATCACAACGGACCCAGAGTGCGGCTCGACCACACCGGGGGCTCGCAAATGTGCCCCTCTTTTTTTATTATTTTTCTTCTTTTTTGTACACAGGACTCTGTTAACCAGAAGCCCTGTCCGGCGGTAAACCTGCCGAACTCATGATGCAACAGTCAGGGACTAAAGAAGGCCGCGCCGAACACTCAGGTGGTCTCAATTACGAGCATTAAATTCGATTATATACACCAAATCCGCAGCTCATCCCTGGAGGGGGACATGTTTATTTAGTCCAAATCCCTTGCTTACCGCACTATTTGTATCAGTCCGCTCTACTAGCAGACTTTTTTTTCATTAATAATGCAGCACCTTTATGATCGCAATTGCATCACATTTTATATATATGCTCATTATATGACATCTGGCACCCGTATATTTTGGTACGGCATAATACACCGGGGGCTTATGTTCCCCACTCTATGGTGTGATAAAGTCCGAACACTTTCACAAGTGCGGCACCCCGAACTTATAGCATTATATGAATCGGCTCCGAATCATGTCTTGGGTCAATAGTTGGGTTTGCCCGGCTCCCACGTTTTGGTGCCTTACGTTCCGCTCTGTTGGCTAAGGTGGCACTGGGAGAACCACTGCGATTGCACCCCGGTTGAGCCGGGCTAACGCCTCAGTGGAGAAAGCTAAAACTGACTGGCATGATAAGGCGAGAGACTGGTCGCTGTTCAAGAGGTTTTTTCGGGTCCTTAAAGACTCACGCCGCTTCGAGCGAAGTTCCGGATAATGTCCGATGAAGGCGTGGATAGCGCCCCGGATTCGGTCTTCCGAATACCAGGGGCTTCGCCGAAATTTAAAATTATAGAATTCTAAGTGAGAGTGTTCAAGCATTATAAGTCCGGTTGCCTTGTTCGTCGTGTTGAGCGCCTCCCTAGATGGACCCAAAAATGGGAACAAGAGTGCTCAAGTTTATCCTGAACACCCCAGCACTTGTGGCTTGGGGGCTGAAGCCAACGACTTGCCATCTCTCAGATTTTACAAACGGCCGCACAGAAGGTAATATTTTAAATTAAACAAGCATTGCCCATGGCGCATATGAACGAAGTTTTCAGCGCACAGGATAAATAAACAGCAAGTTCACTCAAAGATTACATTTCGGGAGCACTCATCTGCAATATTGCAGGCTCCCTTCAGGACAATTTTATAATACTTCTCCGGCGTGCGATACTCCTTGCCCGGCGGCGGTGGGTCCGTGAGAAGCTTCTCCGCATCCAATTTGCCCCATTGCACCTTTATGCGGGCAAGGGCCCGACGAGCGCCTTCGATACAGGCGGAGCGCTTGACTACATCCAGCCTGGGGCATGCATCTACCAGCCGCCGCACGAGGCCAAAATAGCTACCAGGCATGGCCTGTCCAGGCCACAGCCGGACTATGAGGCCCTTCATGGCCTCCTCAGCTACCTTGTGGAGTTCGACCAGCTGCTTGAGCTGGTCGCTTGGGGGCACCGGATGGCCGGCCTCAGTATACTGAGACCAGAAGACCTTCTCCGTCGAGCTCCCCTCCTCGCCACGATAGAATGCGGCGGCATCAGACGCACTACGCGGCAGATCTGCAAACGCCCCTGGAGAGCTCCGAATGCGGGTAAGTGTCAGGTAGTTCACATTAACATGCCTGCTTTGCATGAAAAACGCGTTACCCGCCGCTATCTTCTTTATGTCCTCAACCTCCTGAAGGGCCTTATGGGCCTCGGCCTTGACGGACTTGGCACTTTCGAGAGCCGAGGCAAGCTCGGACTCTCGAGTCTTGGAGTCACGCTCCAAACTCTCATGTTTTTCCATGAGAGCCTGGAGCTCTTGCCGAACTTCCGCCACCCGTGCCTCTTGCTTTTCTCGCTCAGCCCGTTCCGCGGCCGCACTGCGTTCGGCCACGGACACAGCATCCTTCAGGGCTGCCACCTCGTTAGTGGCCCCTGCAATACACATATTATCCTTGTTAATTTTATTTGCAACCAAAATCCTTTTCTGTAAGGTACTTATTCAAAGAGGTGTTACTCACCTTCTTTTTCCTCGAGCTGCTTCTTTGCGTGGCCGAGCTCTTGCTCGGACCGCTCGAGATCCTTCTTCAGCACGTCAACCTCCGCCGCTAGTGCGGCAGAGGTCAGCAGCGCAGCCTGCAAACCCATATTGACATATTTTAGGCAACCCTGCGTATATCTTGTTAAAGATCATTAGTCCGGCTTTTCTTTCCGAACACCGAACTAAGCATCAGGGGCTACTGTCTATGCGGTATTACATTACATAATTTTAACTTCTTACCTCAAAGCCTGTTAAAAGGCTGCTGCAGGCTTCGGTCAGCCCGCTCTTAGCGAGCTGAACCTTCTCAATCACCGCACTCATGATAGTGCGGTGTTCTTCCTCGATGGAAGCGCCTTTAAGCGCCTCCAGCAGGTTATCCGGCGCCTCCGGTTGGACGGAGGCTGCCGGCGTCATGGTCCTTCCCTTCTTTCAAAGGGGCCGCTTGCCGGACTCTGGAACCACTGCGGGTTCCGATGTAGAGTCCGGCACGAAGTCCGGGAGGCTGCCTGACGGCGCCTCCGGAGCCTCCTCCTGATGGGTCCCTCTCTGGGATCCCACCTCGACGTCCTCGTCGGCGCGTGGGGCGGAGGCAGTCGGGATGGAATTCACATCCGACGAAGCCAATGACCCGCTCGATGAGTCGAGGAGATCATCATTGGCCGGACTACGGGCAGAATGCGGCGTTAGAAGGATACTACGCGACATAAAAGAAATTACACATCAAGGATCCGGATACTTACGATCTTGCCGGACGCCGGGCCCTTGGAGGCCACTCATCCTCACCAACGCTGATGTTGGCGAAACTGTCCGGGGGGATAGTTCTCCCCCTCTTGGACCCTTCGGCCTCCCCGATGGGGGAAGCCTTCCTTTTCTTCTCTCCCTCCTCTGGGAGAGAGTACTCCTCCTCCTCGTCTTTGGGGGAGGAGTCCTCGTCGTCGTCAGACGCCTGATTGCGGGAACTCTTTCGAGTCCCCGCGGCCACCTTCTTGGCCTTCTTCTCCGGCACCACGTGCGGTGCCGGAACCAGCAGCCCTGTTAAGCGAGTGTCCACTGGGTCTTCTGGCATGGGAGCCGGGCTGATGAGCAACTTGGCCTTCTCCATCCATTCCTGTCAAAGGAAGAGGCAGAATGAAACCTCACTAGAGTCAATCTAATTATCACAAGTGTCCCGTAATGGGGTTGAATCACTTACCTCGTCAGTTGGATACTGCGAGCTGAATCCGTGGTCTTCGGTCGCGGACGCGGGGGCTTCGGCGCCCTTGAACATCACCCTCCAGGCGCCTTCGTATGTTGTATCGAAGAGCCCGCTTAGCGCCTGGTGCTGTTCCGGATTGAACTCCCACAAATTAAATGCCCGTTCTTGGCATGGGAGGATCCGCCGGATGAGCATGACGTGGACCACGTCGACGAGCCTGAGCCTATTGCTCACCATCTTCTTGATACATGCTCGGAGTCCCGTCACCTCTACCGGATTCCCCCACTGCAAGCCCTTCTCTTTCCAGGAGGTGAGCTGCATGGGGATGCCAGATCTAAACTCGGGGGCCGCCGCCCATGTGGATTTGCGCGGCTCGGTGATGTAAAACCACCCCGATTGCCACCCCTTGACGGAGTCCACGAAGGTCCCTTCCAGCCAAGGGACGTTGGGCAATTTGCCCAACATGGCGCCTCCGCATTCCGCTTGCGTACCCTTCACAACCTTCGGCTTGACATTGAAGGTCTTGAGCCACAGGCTGAAGTGGGGCCGGATGCAGAGGAAGGCCTCGCACACGACGATAAACGCCGAGATGTTGAGGATAAAGTTCGGCGCCAGATTGCGGAAATCCAGGCCGTAGTAAAACATGAGCCCCCGGACAAATGGATGGAGCAGAAAGCCCAGTCCGCGGAGGAAGTGGGGGAGGGAGACGACCCTCTCATGAGGCCCGGGGGTAGGGATGAGCTGCCCCTCGTCGGGCAGCCAATGCGCGATATCGCCGGCAAGGTATCCGGCGCTGCGCAGCTTGGTGATGTCCTCCTCCTTGACGGTGGAGGCTAACCATTTGCCTCCCGCTCCAGACATATTCGGAGAAGGTCGAGGCGAGATGCGCGAGCTCGGGCGTTGGAGCTTGAGTTCGCGGGGATTGATAAGCAAAGGAGGAAGAAGGCGTAGGTGAGAAGGTGAATCCTTATCCCTTATATATAGGCGGACAAAACTATGCGTCCCCCACCAGCCTGGTAAAACTCGCTTATCTCCCAAGCGCCACCATCAATGGCGCGGTTGGGTTACCCACGCACGTATTGATGAGAATCCCGGAATAAGGGGAACACGATCTCTGCTTCGACAAGACGTGCCAAGGAAACCGCTTCGCTAAACATGCTGAGGTGGTATAGTAATTCAAACAAAGGCCTGGTGGTGGTGTGATGTCACGCCGCATAATACGTCAGCAGATTGAACTAAGTGTACATTTTATTCTCTCTACGGTGGAATGTGAAATTTATTTTGCAGAGCCAGACACTATCTTGGTGTTCATGATCTTCTCTGGATTATTCAAGAGAGGAACCCGCCTTGCAATGCCGAACATTATGCACGCCGGACTTATCGTCATTGAAGACTGGTTCAGGGGCTACTGAGGGAGTCCTGGACTAGGGGGTGTCCGGACGGTTGGACTATCGTTATCCACCGGACTCCAAGACTACGAAGATGCAAGATTGAACACTCCGGCTCGTGTCCGGATGGTACTTTCCTTGGCGTGGAAGGCAAGCTTGGCAATACGGATATGTAGATCTCCTACCAATGTAACCGACTCTGTGTAACCCTAGCCCTCTCCTGTGTCTATATAAACCGGAGGGCTTTAGTCCGTAGGACAACATACATTACAACAATCATACCATAGGCTAGCTTCTAGGGTTTAGCCTCCTTGATCTCGTGGTAGATCTTCTCTTGTACTACCCATATCATCAATATTAATCAAGAAGGACGTAGGGTTTTACCTCCATCGAGAGGGCCCGAACCTGGGTAAAAACATCGTGTCCCTCGTCTCCTGTTACCATCCGCCTAGACTCACAATTCGGGACCCCCTACCCGAGATCCGCCGGTTTTGACACCGACATCTCCCCCCGGCCTTCATGGTCCCGGTTCGAGCCGGGTTGGCCACCTACCAAGGTGGGAAGCAAGCGGAGGCTACCCCAAGTCCCAACAAAGGGGAGCAGGTATGCTTCGTCCCCTATCTGATAAGGGGACTCGGATTTCCTATACATCCGTTCCTCCACGGGCTCCTGGAGTTCTACGGACTCCAGCTCCATCACCTTACGCCCGCCTCTATTCTGCATATCGCGGGTTACGTAGCTCTTTGCGAGCTATTTCTGGGCATCGAGCCCCATTTTGCACTGTGGAAGAGGTTGTTTTGCCTCGTACCCCATTCTCACGAGGGGTCCATATATCAAGTGGGCGGCACCGAAATATGGCGCATTGCCGAGACCGGATATCCATCCGGAACCCCTAAGAAGGCGTCCGAAGACTGGCCTTCGGAATGGTTTTACATAGAAGACGCTCCGCTGCCGGACCCTGTTCGGATCGGCCTCCCGGAGTTCAGTACTGCTCCTCTGAAGAGGCGCCTTAGTTGGCGCCCGCGGAGCCCCCAACTGGAGGAAGACAAGAGCGTCCATTATCTGATGGGCCGAATAAGATTACTGGCCCATTCCGGGTTGACCATGATCGGAGTCATGGCAACATGCATTACGCGGGGGGTGCAGCCACTGCAATACAGGGGCCACCCCATGTGGGATTTCAACGGGGAAGACGACGCCACCCGTCATGGCCGCAAAGGACCGGATTCGGCCGAGGACCTGGTGACGATCATGTCCGGCCTGTACAAGGGGGAGAAGGAGGACTTTCTCCAGACGAACCCGTTGAATGGGTTCTCCATGAATAACCCTCGGCGTTGGGTAAGCGAACACTTTAAGGGCCCGACCCATGTTTTCAAGGTTTAAGCTTCTTATATTATGTATTCGACGCAGGAACTGCGTCGGATCGTGGAGGACATGGTAAGTCCAGCTCCGCAACCCGAGGATTCAGAGAGATCCCAGGATCCGGCCTCCGAAGAGGATCCGGACATAAAGGTGGAGCTAATCGATGGGGTGTTCCACCAGCTCAGCATGGATAATGCTTTAGTCGCCATTACAGCTGACTACCCCGGATTATATCCGGCTTCCCAGGTGATTGTGACCGAAGTCCCGACACCATTGTTTCTTCCTCGCTCGTCTCTGACCTTCGCATACGATGGTGTTTTGTAGGAAGCGCCTCCAGGGCGGGAAGCCGAGGTCGCGGCGGCTGACCAACAAAGGCCAGTCCGGACCGGCAGGCGGAAGAGGAGTGCGGCGCGGACTGAAACATCACCGCAAAGGTATAGCTCACAGTTCATTATTCGGAGCAACGTCCCTAGGAAGCGTTTGAGTGCTCATGACCTTTGTAGGAGAAAAAGCGCCCGCCAGACTGCGGGTGTAGAGGTTGCCAATCCGACCTCTACCAGCCAGGCTCCAGCACCCGGTCTGGAGGGGGAGGCAAGCGCAAGGCGCGGGCCGGATACTCCTCCAACGGAGGATGCCGACAGACTGTCCGCCACCAAGTCTGAGGTGGAGAGCGCCATGAACCACAGGCGCCGCCGGACAGTATTTCATGAAGCGTGCTTCTCCTCTGAGGCGTTGAATGCCTTTAGCGCGGGGGACGCGCACCTCCGTGCTGCTCAAGATGGTTTTACCAGAGCCACGGAGCAGTATGTAAAAGACATACGGGTAAGAGAATTTAATAGTTATATATGCCAGTAGCCCCCGAGACTTAAAGTAGTTATATTAACTGATTTAAGGATCATTGGAAATGCAGGATCTTACCGAGAAGAATACCCAACTGTCTCAGGAGCTGCAAGAGTGCAAGGCCCAACTTGAGGCCGCACTTGCTGCCGCAGGAGGAAACACGGAGGCCCCTCCTGGTAACACATTTTTTTTAAAAAAATATAAGCGTTGTGCAGCGTGCGCGCAAGTCTAATAATGACATTGCAGGTGCTGCCGGACAAGATCCGGATAGGCAGGAACTACTGCGCCAGCTGAAGGCCAGCGAGAGGGTGCTGAATAGAGTGCAGCAGGAAAGGAACAAGCTCCAAGATGCCCACGCCCAGCTTGGAGAAGAGCTGAAAGGCGTTCGGGTCGAGCTGTCCGGCTCCATTAAGGAGAATCAACGGCTTCATCGCGGCATCTATAGTAAGTGCTTGAGTGGACTCCTTTGAAAAGAAGAGTTCGGCGAGGAAGTCAATTGACAAAATATGTCTTGTAGGTATACTCACAGGTCGCCTTGCGGAGGAGATGCCCGTATCAATGGGTGATCAACTTCCCGAGCTGTTGCAGCTGCTCGAACGAGTTCGGCAGGCAATGAGCGGCGTCGTCCAGGCTTTATGGCCAGCCCTCTCCCTACCCGAAGGCCTTGGGGAGCTTGCGGAGAAGCTTCAGGGAGTGCGGTAGCGCTTCCGTTTGTGGAAGATTTCGGCCTGCTACCAAGGTGCCAGGGAGGCTTGGGCCATGGTGAAGACGCGGTACAAGAAGGCGGATCCCAACCACATGGCCGAGGTCGGACCTGTGGGGCCCGATGGGAAGGAGATCCCTGTGAGTTTAGTATACGGCCAAGTAGAGTTGGCCGCTAAATTTTCCCAACGGGACTGTAAATTAGACAGCCTGTTAGACGGGATTGAGGAGGAATACAGTCAGTAGATTTGACGATGTATTTGAAAATGACATGTGAAATGCCTTCTAGCTGGATTGTAGATCGTTTGTCTTTGCCGACCTTTTCGCTTCAACCTCGGGACCCTAGAGTCCGGAGTGTGTCCGAATACCTTCTCGGTTAAGAAACAACCAGGATATGCATGGAGACCAGGCGTAGGGGTCATTAGTGCTTTATCAGACAAGTGCCCAACTAGTTATGTTATATTACATGGTTAGTAAGAAACATCTTCCAGGGAGAATAGTTCCGTTAAGGGTTCCTTTCCCTGGGAGGCATGCCCTAAAGTGCATGTCTGAACTGCGAAAAAAGCAGAAAAACATCTGGGGGTAGATAAATAAGTAGGTAAAAAATCATCTTTCAAGTCACCGACCGAATATTCCCTTAAGAACGCTAGCTTTCGGCTTCACCCAGTCTGAGGTACACATCCGGCTGACCCGGCAGTAACAATCGCAGAGGTGCTCCCTTTACCTCCTAGCTGAACAATCGGGAATGTAGGGGTAAGCACAGGAGCCAGGCAACCCAGCTTGGCCAAAACTTAAGTCATATCGATGCATATAATGGTGAATAAAAGGTACATGTGGAAGCTTGACACATGTGCTGGGCATGAAGCCCTTATAATTAAGCTTCTGGTAAAGATGCCCCCAGGTATAATGAGTGCGGATGGCACATCAAGTATGTGCGAACAATGCGCAAGCAGGCCCTAAAGGGCTTTTTAGGAAAAGGGTTAAGAGAAGAAAGAGAAACAAAAGACGGCTGAAGTGTAAAAATTTGGACGGGGGAAGGGGACGAACTCTTAGTCCAGCGCTAGGCATAGAATCTTCGGAGGCGGGCTGCGTTCCATGGGTTCGGCTCGAGTCGGTTGTCTGATGCATTTCATAGACGGTACGCTCCGCCGGTCAGGACTTGATCAATAATGAAGGGACCCTCCCATTTGGGCTTGAGCTTGTCCTTTTTCTTGTCCGGCAGGCATAGAACTAGTTCGCCAACGTTGTAAGTCTTGGCCCGTACTTCTCTGCTTTGATATCTTCGAGCCTGCTGCTGATAGAATGCGGAGCGAGCCTTGGCGACGCCGCGTTCTTCCTCCAATGCGTCCAAGCTGTCCTGCCGATCCATCTCGGCTTCTTTTTCTTCGTACATGCGCACTCGAGGTGAGTCATGAATGATGTCGTAGGGCAGAACTGCCTCTGCACCGTATACCATAAAAAATGGTGTGAATCCGGTAGTACGGTTGGGCGTTGTCTGCAGCCCCCAGAGTACGGAGTCGAGCTCCTCTACCCAGTATGTGTCAGATTTCGTAAGTGACCGCACTAGTCTGGGTTTGATGCCGCTCATTATTAGACCATTTGCTCGTTCCACTTGACCATTGATTTGAGGATGATAGACTGAAGCGTAATCGAGCTTAATGCCCATATTTTTGCACCATGATTTAACCTCGTTGGCCGTAAAATTCATGCCGTTATCGGTGATGATGCTGTGGAGGACACCAAAACGGTGTACTACCCCGGAGATAAAGTCTATCACTGGTCCGGACTCTGCCGTTTTGACTGGTTTGGCCTCTATCCATTTGGTGAATTTGTCTACCATGACCAATAGGTACCTTTTCTTGTGGGTTCCCCCTTTAAGGGGTCCAACCATGTCAAGCCCCCAGACCGCGAACGGCCAGGTAATGGGTATAGTTTTGAGGGTGGTGGGTGGCATATGGCTCTGATTAGCAAAGAGCTGACAACCGACGCATCTTTGGACTAAGTCCTGAGCATCTGCCCGGGCCGTCGGCCAATAAAATCCTCTACGGAATGCCTTTCCTACAAGGGCCCGAGCTGCTGCGTGGTGTCCGCCTAGTCCGGCATGAATTTCAGCCAGGAGGTTTCGCCCTTCCTCTTCGGAGATACACCTTTGAAGGACTCCGGTTGTGCTTTTCTTATAAAGTTCTCCCTCATGGACCTTGTAGGATTTAGATCACCGGACTATGCAGCGGGCCTCATTTTGGTCTTCGGGAAGTTCCTGCCTAAGCAAGTAGGCTAGGAATGGTTCTGTCCACGTGGCGATTACTGCCATTATGTCGTGGGCTGAAGGTGTTGTGTCATCGGCTGAATCGCCGGTTGGCGCGGTTTTTTCCGGTTTGTCGTTTTCGGACTCCTCTTCCCATAGTACGAATGGCTTGAAGAGCTGTTCGAGGAAGATGTTTGGAGGGACAGCGTCACGTTTTGCGTCGATGCGTGCCAGTACGTCGGTTGCTTGGTTATTGTCTCGGGCTACGTGATGGAATTCGAGTCCTTCAAACCGAGCTGACATTTTTAGGACAGCGTTGCGATATGCTGCCATTTTCGGATCCTTGGCGTCAAAGTCTCCATTTATTTGGGATATTGCAAGGTTTGAATCCCCGCGCACCTCTAGGCGTTGAATGCCCATGGAGATTGCCATCCGGAGACCATGTAAAAGGGCCTCGTATTCGGCTGCGTTGTTGGAGTCCGTGTACATTATTTGAAGTACGTATTGGACTGTGTCCCCGGTCGGGGACGTCAATACGACGCCAGCCCCCAGTCTGGCCAACATTTTAGAGCCGTCGAAGTGCATAGTCCAATTGGAGTATGCTCCGTACTCTTTAGGGAGTTCGGCTTCGGTCCATTCCGCGACAAAGTCAGCCAAAACTTGTGACTTTATAGCTCGCCGAGGTTTGTAAGTTATATCGAATGGTAAGAGCTCAATGGCCCATTTTGCAATCATGCCCGTTGCGTCGCGGTTGTTTATAATGTCACTAAGTGGTACTTCGGAGGCCACTGTTATCGAACACTCTTGAAAGTAGTGTCGGAGCTTCCGGGATGCCATGAACACCGCATACGCTATCTTTTGATAGTGCGGGTAACGAGACTTGCAGGGGGTTAACACAGTGGATACGTAGTACACTGGATTTTGAAGAGGAAATTTATGCCCTTCTGTCTCTTGTTCGACGACGAGTACCGCGCTTACAACTTGATGTGTTGCTGCGCGCCCAGGTTGGGCGCAGCCAGGACCGGATTTGTTGCCAATATGGCTTTTATTTCTTCGAGTCCGGCAGTGGCAGCATCCGTCCACTCGAAGTGTTCGGTGCGCCTAAGGAGGCGATAGAGGGGCAATGCCTTTTCTCCTAGACGGGAGATAAAGCGGCTTAGAGCCTCCACGCATCCCGTCAATTTTTGTATTTGCTTGAGGTCTTTTGGGATATCCAGCTGTGACAGAGCTTGGATCTTGGCTGGGTTTGCTTCAATTCCTCTACCGGATACAATGAAGCCCAGTAGCTTTCCGGCTGGTACGCCGAAAATGCATTTTTCCGGATTCAGCTTGATGTCATATGCTCTGAGGTTGTCGAATGTGAGCCTCAAGTCGTCTCCTAGAGTTTCGACGTGTTTGGTTTTGACGACTACGTCGTCTACGTATGCCTCAACTGTTTTGCCGATCTGGGTGGCCAAACATGTTTGAATCATGCGCTGATATGTTGCGCCGGTGTTTTTAAGTCCGAAGGGCATCATGTTGAAGCAGAATGATCCATATGGAGTGATGAATGCCGTTGCGGCTTGGTTTGCTTCCGCCATCTTGATTTGATGGTAGCCAGAGTATGCGTCGAGGAAGCACAATGAATCGTGCCCTGCAGTAGCATCGATTATTTGGTCGATGCGGGGGAGGGGGAAGGGATCCTTTGGGCAAGCTTAATTGAGGTCTTTGAAATCGACGCATAGGCGCCAGGATTTGTCCTTCTTCGGTACCATTACCAGGTTTGCTAGCCAATCCGGATGTTTGATATCTCTGATGAATCCGGCTTCCAATAGTTTGGCTAGCTCTTCTCCCATTGCCTGTCTTTTGGGTTCGGAAAATCGTCGAAGAGCTTGTTTGACTGGCTTGAATCCTTTTAGGATGTTTAGGCTGTGTTCTGCCAATCTGCGTGGGATTCCGGGCATATCCGAGGGGTGCCAGGCGAAAATGTCCCAATTTTCCCGAAGGAATTCTCGCAGTGCGGCGCCTACCTCAGGGTTCAATTGTGCCCCGATGGAGGCCGTCTTTGTTGGGTCCGTTGGATTGACCTGGAATTTTACTATTTCGTCCGCTGGTTTAAAGGAAGTGGACTTGGATCTCTTATCGAGTATCACATCGTCCCTATTTACCTAGAGCGCAGCGCAGTGAGTTCTTCTGCTGCTAGGGCTTCGGATAGTGCCTCCAGGGCTAATGCGGCTGTCTTGTTTTCAGCGCGGAGTGCTATGTCTGGATCACTAACGAGAGTGATTATTCCGCTGGGCCCAGGCATTTTGAGCTTCATGTACCCGTAATGGGGTACGGCTTGAAAAATTGTGAATGCCTCTCGTCCTAATATAGCGTGATATCCACTGTTGAACGGGGCCACTTGGAACGTGACTTCTTCAGATCTGTAATTGTCCGGCGAGCCGAACACCACATCGAGTGCGATTTTTCCGGTGCAGCACGCTTCCCGGCTAGGGATTATTCCTCTGAAGGTTGTGCTGCTTCGCTCAATACGGCTCCAGTCTATTTCCATTTTTTTGAAGAGTTTCCTCCTAGATGAGGTTTAATCCGCTGCCGCCATCCATGAGGACCTTTGTAAGTCGAAAGCTGTCCACTATTGGACTAAGTACCAGTGCGGCTGGTGCTCGGGCTGTTTGGAATTTAGGTTCGTTGCTGGCGTTGAAGGTGATGGCTGTGTCGCTCCATGGATTTGTTGTTGCTACTTGGTAGACTTCGGCGAGGCTGCGGATTGTTCATTTTCGCATATTATTTGATGCGAAAGTCCGAAGACTGTTGATACCATACCGGTATTGTTGGAGTGGTTTTCCGGGGCTAGAAGCTCCTCGCCGCTTTTGGCCACCTGCCGTAATATCCAACATGCTCGAAGGCTATGTGTTGGGACAGCGCCTTCTGTACTGTGAATTTTACAGGATCCGCTAAGCCATCCCTCCAGTACGGTTCCGTGCCCTCTATGGGGTTTTTGCTTTTTTGTTTTTGTGTCAGGTGCCTGAGTGTAATGCGCCCTTTTGGTGCGGACTAGGGTTGTATTCGGGGCCGGATTGTCCCAAAACTTATTTTCGGTTTTCCGGAAACTATTCATCGCATAGTACTTTCGTACTATGGACGCCAGGTCGGCGAAGCGTGTAATTTCACGACGGCTGACGGCGTTCAAGATTCCCTCGTCCGTGCAATTATTGCAAAAAATTGAGATTGTGTTTTCCTCTCGGCAGTCCTTTATCATGTCCATAACCAGGAGGAATTTGGCTTAGTAGTGATGTACTGTTTCGGCGGGCTCTTGCCGGATTAGAGATAGATCGCATATGTCTGGGCGGGTGGGTGGAGTTAAGTCCGGAACCCTGCCCATATCGAGGCTCGAAGGCCGGGAAGTTTCTGAATTTGGAAGCTTGGATTGCTGGACGTTGTCCAACGAGTCCGGAACGATGCCTGATTTTAAGTTTAGTGCTCGATCGAAGTCCGTCCCTCCGCGGAAATCCAGCATGGAGGGTTCGGGAGCCCGGACATGACTAGTTTTCAATATAGGAGAAGAGTCGCTGCATTGTTCCTCTACCACTGCGACGTGGTGGGTGACCTGGGGAGAGTTAATCTCTCTCAGATCGGTTTTAAGCCCAATCTGATTGTAGTCTATAGCGACTCCCAGGGCAGCGATGCGATCCAAGAGCTCGTTGACAGACGAGAGCTCTATTGGATCCAGCTGCTCGGCAAATTCCGAGCTGGCGTGAAGATTGCTTTTGATGACTTGAGAAGTCATTGTCGAAGCAGTGGCCGGACAGGCGGTCATAAGAAAACCACCTAGCTGGATAGTTTGGCTGGCGGCCAAGGCCCCTTTGGCGAAAATACCATCCTTGAATCGGGCGGAGGCATCCTTCCTATCGGCGACGGCACAGAGGAACTCTCAATGAAAGCACCAATGTCGGTGTCAAAATCGGCGGATCTCGGGTAGGGGGTCCCGAACTGTGCGTCTAGGCGGATGGTAACAGGAGACAAGGGGCACGATGTTTTACCCAGGTTCGGGCCCTCTTGATGGAGGTAAAACCCTACGTCCTGCTTGATTAATATTGATGATATGGGTAGTACAAGAGTGGATCTACCACAAGATCAAGGAGGCTAAACCCTAGAAGCTAGCCTATGGTATGATTGTTGTAATGGAGGTTATGTCCTACAGACTAAAGCCCTCCGGTTTATATAGACACCGGAGAGGGCTAGGGTTACACAGAGTCGGTTACAATGGTAGGAGATCTACATATCCGTATCGCCAAGCTTGGCTTCCACGCCAAGGAAAGTCCCATCCGGACACGGGACGGAGTCTTCAATCTTGTATCTTCGCAGTCTTGGAGTCTGGCGGATGATGATAGTCTGGCTATCCGGACACCCCCTAGTCCAGGACTCCCTCACCGGGGTTGTGCATGATGGGAGTATTTTGTGTAATGAAAATGAAGCATGGCCCAACTATATGATTTTGTAGGGATAAGCTTTCTTTGGCTATGCTATTTTGATAGGACATGATTATTTGTTAGTATGCTTCGAAGTGTTATTATTTTTATGTTTTATAAGCTTTTACCTTGAATCATTTGGATCTGAACAATCATGCCACAATAAAGAAAATTACATTGAGAATTATGCTAGGTAGCATTCCACATCAAAAAATTTGTTTTTATCATTTACGTACTCGAGGACAAGCAGGAATTAAGCTTGGGGATGCTTGATAAGTCTCCAACGTATCTATAATTTTTGATTTTTCCATGCTATTATATTACCCGTTTTGGATGTTTATGGGCTTTAGTTTACAGTTTATATCATTTTTGGGACTAACCTACTAACCGGAGGCCGAGCCCGTATTGCTGTTTTTTTTGCCTATTTTAGTGTTTTCGAAAAAAAGGAATATCAAACGGAGTCCAAATGGAATGAAACCTTCGGGAGCGTGATTTTTGGAATGAACGTGATCCAGAGGACTTGGAGTGCAAGTCAAGAAGCAGCCGAGGCGGCCACGAGGGTAGAGGGCGCGCCCACCCCTACAGGGCGGGCGCCCCTATCTCGTGGGCCCCTCGGGCGGCCACCGACCTACTTCTTCCTCCTATATATACCCACGTACCTCGAGAACATCAGAGGAGACGAAGAAAAACGTAATCTTCTGTATCCGCGAGATCCCATCTTGGAGCCTTCGTTGGCGCTCCGCTGGAGGGGGAATCGACCATGGAGGGCTTCTACATCAACACCATAGCCCCTCCGATGAGTTGTGAGTAGTTTACCATAGACATTTGGGTCCATGGTTATTAGCTAGATGGCTTCTTCTCTCTTTTTGGATCTCAATACCATGTTCTCCTCGATCTTCTTGGAGATCTATTTGATGTAACTCTTTTTGCGGTGTGTTTGTCGAGATCCGATGAATTGTGGGTTTATGATCAAGTTTATCTATGAGAAATATTTGAATCTCCTCTGAATTCTTTTATGTATGATTGAGTTATCTTTGCAAGTCTCTTCAAATTATCAGTTTGGTTTGGCCTACTAGATTGATCTTTCTTGCAATGGGAGAAGTGCTTAGCTTTGGGTTCAATCTTGCGGTGTCCTTTCCCAATGACAGCAGGGGCAGCAAGGAACGTATTGTATTGTTGCCATCGAGGCTAAAAATATGAGGTTTATATCATATTGCATGAGTTTATCCCTCTACATCATGTCATCTTTCTTAATGTGTTACTCTGTTCTTTATGAACTTAATACTCTAGATGCATGCTGGATAGCGGTCGATGTGTGGAGTAATAGTAGTATATGCAGGCAGGAGTCGGTCTACTTGTCACGGAAGTGATGCCTATATACATGATCATGCCTAGATAATCTCATAATTATTCGCTTTTCTATCAATTGCTCGACAGTAATTTGTTCACCCACCGTAATACTTATGCTATCTTGAGAGAAGCCAGTGAAACCTATGGCCCCTGGGTCTATCTCTTATCATATAAGCTTTCAACCTACTTTTATTTGCATCTTTACTTTTCCTATCTATATTATAAAATACCAAAAATATATTTATCTTATCATACTATCTCTATCAGATCTCACTTTCGCAAGTGGCCGTGAAGGGATTGGCAACCCCTTTATTCGGTTGGTTGCGAGTTCTTTGTTTATTTGTGTAGGTGTGTGGGACTTTTGAGGAACCTCCTACTGGATTGATACCTTAGTTCTCAAAAACTGAGGGAAATACTTACGCTACTATTACTGCATCACCCTTTCCTCTTCAAGGAAAACCAACGCAAGCTCAAGACGTAGCACTTATCAGGTTGAAGCCTTTTGACATAAGTGTCGCAACCCCAAACTTTAAGAAACGACAGCTTAAGTTTCTTGCCAAACCACAATTTGTTGGGGAACCTAGTAATTTCAAAAAAATTCCTACACACACGCAAGATCATGGTGATGGCATAGCAACGAGAGGGGAGAGTGTTCGTCCACGTACCCTCGTAGACCGTAAGCGGAAGCGTTAGCACAACGCAGTTGATGTAGTCATACGTCTTCACGATCCGACCGATCCAAGCACCGAACATACGGGGCCTCCGAGTTCAGCACAAGTTCAGCTCGATGACGATCTCCGGCCTCCGATCCAGCAAAGCTCCGGAGATGAGTTCCGTCAGCACGACGGCGTGGTGACGATGATGATGTTCTACCGGCGCAGGGCTTCGCCTAAACTCCGCGATGATATGACCGAGGTGGAATATGGTGGAGGGGGGCACCGCACACGGCTAAGGAACGATCCGTAGATCAACTTGTGTGTCTATGGGGTGCCCCCCTGCCCCCGTATATAAAGGAGCAAGGGGGGAGGCCGGCCGGCCCTTGGGGCGCGCCAAGGAGGGGGGAAGT
>NC_041391.1:107332139-107342770 GCF_002162155.2 Triticum dicoccoides | reverse complement strand
GGCCCTTGGGGCGCGCCAAGGAGGGGGGAGTCCTCCTCCTAGTGGGAGTAGGACTCCCCTTTCCTAGTCCAACTAGGAAGGAGGAAGGGGGAAGGAAAGAGGGGGAGAGGGAGAGGGAAAGAGGGGCCGCGCCCCCCTCCCCTAGTCCAATTCGGACTCCCCTTGGGAGGGGGCGCGCCACCTCCTGGGCTGCTGCCCTCTCTCTCCCCTCAGGCCCACTAAGGCCCAATACTTCCCCGGGGGGTTCCGGTAACCCCTCCGGCACTCTAGTTTTCTCCGAAATCACCCGGAACACTTCCGGTGTCCAAATATAGTCGTCCAATATATCAATCTTTATGTCTCGACCATTTAGAGACTCCTCATCATGTCCGTGATCACATTCGGGACTCCGAGCAAACTTCGGTACATCAAAACTTGTAAACTCATAATAAAACTGTCATCGTAACGTGAAGCGTGCGGACCCTACGGGTTCGAGAACTATGTAGACATGACCTAGAACCATTCTCGATCAATAACCAATAGCGGGACCTGGATGCCCATATTGGTTCCTACATATTCTACGAAGATCTTTATCGGTCAAACCGCATAACAACATACGTTATTCCCTTTGTCATCGGTATGTTACTTGCCCGAGATTTGATCGTCGGTATCCAATACCTAGTTCAATCTTGTTACCGGCAAGTCTCTTTACTCGTTCTGTAATGCATCATCCCGTAACCAACTCATTGGTCACATTGCTTGCAAGGCTTATAATGATGTGCATTACCGAGAGGGCCCAGAGATACCTCTCCGACGATCGGAGTGACAAAACCTAATCTCGAAATACGCCAACTCAACATGTACCTTCGGAGACACCTATAGTACTCCTTTATAATCACCCAGTTACGTTGTGACGTTTGGTAGTACCCAAAGTGTTCCTCCGGTAAACGGGAGTTGCATAATTCTCATAGTTACAGGAACATGTATAAGTCATGAAGAAAGCAATAGCAGTATACTAAACGATCAAGTGCTAGGCTAACGGAATGGGTCATGTCAATCACATCATTCTTCTAATGATGTGATCCCACTAATCAAATGACAACACATGTCTATGGTTAGGAAACATAACCATCTTTGATTAATGAGCTAGTCAAGTAGAGGCATACTAGTGACTATAGTTTTGTCTATGTATTCACACATGTATCATGTTTCCGGTTAATACAATTCTAGCATGAATAATAAACATTTATCATGATATGAGGAAATAAATAATAACTTTATTATTGCCTCTGGGGCATATTTCCTTCATTCTCACACTTGCACTAGAGTCTATAATCTAGATTACATAGTAATGATTCTAACACCCATGGAGTCTTGGTGCTGATCATGTTTTGCTCGTGAGAGAGGCTTAGTCAACGGGTCTGCAACATTCAGATCCGTATGTATCTTGCAAATCTCTATGTCTCCCACTTGGACTTGGTCCCGAATGGAATTGAAGCGTCTCTTGATGTGCTTGGTCCTCTTGTGAAATCTGGATTCCTTTGCCAAGGCAATTGCACCAGTATTGTCACAGAAGATCTTCATTGGTCCCGATGCACTAGGTATTACACCTAGATCGGAAATGAACTCCTTCATCCAGACTCCTTCATTTGTTGCTTCAGAAGCAGCTATGTACTCCGCTTCACATGTAGATCCCGCCACGACGCTTTGTTTAGAACTGCACCAACTTACAGCTCCACCGTTTAATAAAAACACGTATCCGGTTTGCGATTTAGAATCGTCCGGATCAGTGTCAAAGCTTGCATCGACGTAACCATTTACGACTAGCTCTTTGTCACCTCCATATACGAGAAACATATCCTTAGTCTTTTTCAGGTATTTCAGGATGTTCTTGACCGCTGTCCAGTGATCCACTCCTGGATTACTTTGGTACCTTCCTGCCAAGCTTATTGCTAAGCATACGTCAGGTCTGGTACACAGCATTGCATACATGATAGAGCCAATGGCTGAAGCATAGGGAACATCTTTCATTTTCTCTCTATCTTCTGCTGTGGTCGGGCATTGAGTTTGACTCAACTTCACACCTTGTAGCATAGGCAAGAATCATTTCTTCGCCTGATCCATTTTGAACTTTTTCAAAATTTTGTCAAGGTATGTGCTTTGTGAAAGTCCTATTAAGCGTCTTGATCTATCTCTATAGATCTTGATGCCCAATATGTAAGCAGCTTCACCGAGGTCTTTCATCGAAAAACTTTTATTCAAGTATCCCTTTATGCTATCCAGAAATTCTATATCATTTCCAATTAATAATATGTCATCTACATATAAAATCAGAAATGCTACAGAGCTCCCACTCACTTTCTTGTAAATATAGGCTTCTCCAAAAGTCTGTATAAAACCATATGCTTTGATCACACTATCAAAACGTTTATTCCAACTCCGAGATGCTTGCACCAGTCCATAAATGGATCACTGGAGCTTGCACACTTTGTTAGCACCTTTTGGATCAAAAAAACCTTCTGGCTGCATCATATACAACTCTTCTTCCAGAAATCCATTCAAGAATGCGGTTTTGACATCCATTTGCCAAATTTCATAATCATGAAATGCACCAATAGCTAACATGATTCGGACAGACTTAAGCATCGCTACGGGTGAGAAAGTCTCATCGTAGTCAACCCCTTGAACTTGTCGAAAACCTTTTGCAACAAGTCGAGCTTTATAGACAGTTACATTACCATCAGCGTCAGTCTTCTTCTTAAAGATCCATTTATTCTCAATGGCTTGCCGATCATCAGGCAAGTCAACCAAAGTCCACACTTTGTTTTCATACATGGATCCCATCTCAGATTTCATGGCCTCTAGCCATTTTGCGGAATCTGGGCTCATCATCGCTTCCTCATAGTTCGTAGGTTCATCATGGTCAAGTAACATGACTTCCAGAATAGGATTACCGTACCACTCTGGTGCAGATCTTACTCTGGTAGACCTACGAGGTTCAGTAGAAACTTGATCTGAAGTTTCATGATCAATATCATTAGCTTCCTCACTAATTGGTGTAGTTGTCACAGGAACCGGTTCTTGTGATGAACTACTTTCCAATAAGGGAGTACATACAGTTATCTCATCAAGTTCTACTTTCCTCCCACTCACTTGTTTCGAGAGAAACTCCTTCTCTAGAAAGGATCCATTTTTAGCAACGAATGTTTTGCCTTCGGATCTGTGATAGAAGGTGTACCCAACAGTCTCTTTTGGGTATCCTATGAAGACACATTTCTCCGACTTGGGTTCGAGCTTATCTGGTTGAAGTTTCTTCACATAAGCATCGCAGCCCCAAACTTTAAGAAACGACAACTTTGGTTTCTTGCCAAACCACAGTTCATAAGGCGTCGTCTCAACGGATTTTGATGGTGCCCTATTTAATGTGAATGCGGCCGTCTCTAAAGCATAACCCCAAAATGATAGCGGTAAATCAGTAAGAGACATCATAGATCGCACCATATCTAGTAAAGTACGATTACGACGTTCGGACACACCATTTCGTTGTGGTGTTCCAGGTGGCGTGAGTTGTGAAACTATTCCACATTGTTTCAAGTGTAGACCAAACTCGTAACTCAAATATTCTCCTCCACGATCAGATCGTAGAAACTTTATTTTCTTGTTATGATGATTTTCCACTTCACTCTGAAATTCTTTGAACTTTTCAAATGTTTCAGACTTGTGTTTATTAAGTAGATATACCCATATATGCTCAAATCATCTATGAAGGTGAGAAAAAAACGATACCCGCCGCAAGCCTCAACATTCATTGGACCACAAACATCAGTATGTATGATTTCCAACAAATCAGTTGCTCGCTCCATAGTTCCGGAGAACGGCGTTTTAGTCATCTTGCCCATAAGGCACGGTTCGCAAGTACCAAGTGATTCATAATCAAGTGATTCCTAAAGCCCATCAGTATGGAGTTTCTTCATGCGCTTTATACCGATATGACCCAAACAGCAGTGCCACAAATAAGTTGCACTATCGTTATCAACTCTGCATCTTTTGGTTTCAACACTATGAATATGTGTATCACTACTATCGAGATTCAATAAAAATAGACCACTCTTTAAGGGTGCATGACCATAAAAGATATTACTCATATAAATAGAACAACCATTATTCTCTGATTTAAATGAATAACCGTCTCGCATCAAACAAGATCCAGATATAATGTTCATGCTGAACACTGGCACCAAATAACAATTATTCAGGTCTAAAACTAATCCCGAAGGTAGATGTAGAGGTAGCGTGCCGACCGCGATCACATCGACTTTGGAACCGTTTCCCACGCGCATCGTCACCTCGTCCTTGGCCAGTGCTCGCTTATTCCGTAGTCCCTGTTTCGAGTTGCAAATATTAGCAACAGAACCAGTATCAAATACCCAGGTGCTACTACGAGCTCTAGTTAGGTAAACATCAATAACATGTATATCACATATACCTTTGTTTACTTTGCCATCCTTCTTATCCGCCAAATACTTGGGGCAGTTCCGCTTCCAGTGACCAGTCTGCTTGCAGTAGAAGCACTCAGTTTCAGGCTTAGGTCCAGACTTGGGTTTCTTCTCTTGAGCAGCAACTTGCTTGCTGTTCTTCATGAAGTTCCCCTTCTTCTTCCCTTTGCCCTTTTTCTTGAAACTAGTGGTCTTGTTGACCATCAACACTTGATGCTCCTTCTTGATTTCTACCTCCACAGCTTTTAGCATTGCGAAGAGCTTGGGAATAGTCTTGTTCATCCCTTGCATATTATAGTTCATCACAAAGCTCTTGTAGCTTGGTGGTAGTGATTGGAGAATTCTGTCAATGATGCTATCATCTGGAAGATTAACTCCCAGTTGAATCAAGTGATTATTATACCCAGACATTTTGAGTATATGCTCACTGACAGAACTATTCTCCTCCATCTTGCAGCTGTAGAACTTATTGGAGACTTCATATCTCTCAATCCGGGCATTTGCTTGAAATATTAACTTCAACTCCTGGAACATCTCATATGCTCCATGATGTTCAAAACATCGTTGAAGACCCGGTTCTAAGCCGTAAAGCATGGCACACTGAACTATAGAGTAGTCATCGGCTTTGCTCTGCCAGACGTTCTTAACGTCGTCAGTTGCATCAGCAGCAGGCCTGGCACCCAGCGGTGCTTCCAGGACGTAACTTTTCTGTGCAGCAATGAGGATAATCCTCAGGTTACGGACCCAGTCCGTGTAATTGCTACCATCATCTTTCAACTTTGCTTTCTCAAGGAACGCATTAAATTCAACGGAACAACAGCACGAGCCATCTATCTACAAACAAACATAGACAAGCAAAATACTATCAGGTACTAAGTTCATGATAAATTTAAGTTCAATTAATCATATTACTTAAGAACTCCCACTTAGACAGACATCTCTCTAGTCATCTAAGTGATCACGTGATCCAAATCAACTAAACCATAACCGATCATCACGTGAGATGGAGTAGTTTTCAATGGTGAACATCACTATGTTGATCATATCTACTATATGATTCACGCTCGACCTTTCGGTCTCCGTGTTCCGAGGCCATATCTACATATGCTAGGCTCGTCAAGTTTAACCTGAGTATTCCGCGTGTGCAAAACTGGCTTGCACCCGTTGTAGATGGACGTAGAGCTTATCACACCCGATCATCACGTGGTGTCTGGGCACGACGAACTTTGGCAACGGTGCATACTCAGGGAGAACACTTCTTGATAATTTTTAGTGAGAGATCATCTTAAAATGCTACCGTCAATCAAAGCAAGATAAGATGCATAAAGGATAAACATCACATGCAATCAATATAAGTGATGTGATATGGTCATCATCATCTTGTGCTTGTGATCTCCATCTCCGAAGCACCGTTGTGATCACCATCATCACCGGCGCGACACCTTGATCTCCATCGTAGCATCGTTGTCGTTACGCCATCTATTGCTTCTACGACTATCGCTGCCGCTTAGTGATAAAGTAAAGCAATTACAGGGTGTTTGCATTTCATACAATAAAGCGACAACCATATGGCTCCTGCCAATTGCCGATAACTTCGGTTACAAAACATGATCATCTCATACAATAAAATATAGCATCACGTCTTGACCATATCACATCACAACATGCCCTGCAAAAACAAGTTAGACGTCCTCTACTTTGTTGTTGCAAGTTTTACGTGGCTGCTACGGGCTTAGCAAGAACCGTTCTTACCTACGCATCAAAAACCACAATGATAGTTCGTCAGGTTGGTGCTGTTTTAACCTTCGCAAGGACCGGGCGTAGCCACACTCGATTCAGCTAAAGTGAGAGAGACAGACACCCGCCAGCCACCTTTAAGCACGAGTGCTCGTAACGGTGAAACCAGTCTCGCATAAGCGTACGCATAATGTCGGTCCAGGCCGCTTCATCTCACAATACTGCCGAACCAAAGTATGACATGCTGGTAAGCAGTATGACTTGTATCGCCCACAACTCACTTGTGTTCTACTCGTGCATATAACATCAATGCATAAAACCTAGGCTCGGATGCCACTGTTGGGGAACGTAGTAATTTCAAAAAAAATCCTACGCACACGCAAGATCATGGTGATGGCATAGCAACGAGAGGGGAGAGTGTTCGTCCACCTACCCTCGTAGACCGTCAGGGAAGCGTTAGCACAACGCGGTTGATGTAGTCGTACGTCTTCACGATCTGACCGATCCAAGCACCGAACGTACGGGGCCTCCGAGTTCAGCACACGTTCAGCTCGATGACGATCTCCGGCCTCCGATCCAGCAAAGCTCCGGAGATGAGTTCCGTTAGCACGACAGCGTGGTGACAATGATGATGTTCTACCGGCGTAGGGCTTCGCCTAAACTCCGCGACGATATGACCGAGGTGGAATATGGTGGAGGGAGGCACCGCACACGGCTAAGGAACGATCCGTAGATCAACTTGTGTGTCTATGGGGTGCCCCCTACCCCCGTATATAAAGGAGCAAGGGGGGAGGACGGCCGGCCCTTGGGGCGCGCCAAGGAGGGGGGAAGTCCTCCTCCTAGTGGGAGTAGGACTCCCCTTTCCTAGTCCAACTAGGAAGGAGGAAGGGGGAAGGAAAGAGGGGGAGAGGGAGAGGGAAAGAGGGGCCGCGCCCCCCTCCACTAGTCCAATTCGGACTCCCCTTGGGAGGGGGCGCGCCACCTCCTGGGCTGCTGCCCTCTCTCTCCCCTCAGGCCCACTAAGGCCCAATACTTCCCCGGGGGGTTCCGGTAACCCCTCCGACACTCTAGTTTTCTCCGAAATCACCCGGAACACTTCCGGTGTCCAAATATAGTCGTCCAATATATCAATCTTTATGTCTCGACCATTTAGAGACTCCTCATCATGTCCGTGATCACATTCGGGACTCCGAGCAAACTTCGGTACATCAAAACTTGTAAACTCATAATAAAACTATCATCGTAACGTGAAGCGTGCGGACCCTACGGGTTCGAGAACTATGTAGACATGACCTAGAACCATTCTCGGTCAATAACCAATAGCGGGACCTGGATGCCCATATTGGTTCCTACATATTCTAAGAAGATCTTTATCGGTCAAACCGCATAACAACATATGTTGTTCCCTTTGTCATCGGTATGTTACTTGCCCGAGATTTGATCGTCGGTATCCAATACCTAGTTCAATCTCGTTACCGGCAAGTCTCTTTACTTGTTCTGTAATGCATCATCCCGTAACCAACTCATTGGTCACATTGCTTGCAAGGCTTATAATGATGTGCATTACCGAGAGGGCCCAGAGATACCTCTCCGACGGTCGGAGTGACAAAACCTAATCTCGAAATACGCCAACTCAACATGTACCTTCGGAGACACCTGTAGTACTCCTTTATAATCACCCAGTTACGTTGTGACGTTTGGTAGTACCCAAAGTGTTCCTCCGGTAAACGGGGGTTGCATAATTCTCATAGTTACAGGAACATGTATAAGTCATGAAGAAAGCAATAGCGGTATACTAAACGATCAAGTGCTAGGCTAACGGAATGGGTCATGTCAATCACATCATTCTTCTAATGATGTGATCCCACTAATCAAATGACAACACATGTCTATGGTTAGGAAACATAACCATCTTTGATTAATGAGCTAGTCAAGTAGAGGCATACTAGTGACTATAGTTTTGTCTATGTATTCACACATGTATCATGTTTCCGGTTAATACAATTCTAGCATGAATAATAAACATTTATCATGATATGAGGACATAAATAATAACTTTATTATTGCCTCTAGGGCATATTTCCTTCACAATTCATATGGTGTTGTCTCACCGGATTTAGACGGTGCACTATTTAACGTGAATGCGGCTGTCTCTAATGCATAACCCCAAAACGATAGTGGTAAATCGATAAGAGACATCATAGATCGCACCATATCTAATAAAGTACGATTACGATGTTCGAACACACCATTATGGTGTGGTGTTCCAGGTGGCGTGAGTTGTGAATCTATTCCACATTGTTTTAAACGAAGACCAAACTCGTAAGTCAAATATTCGCCTCCGCAATCAGATCGTAGAAACTTTATATTCTTGTTATGATGATTATCTACTTCACTATGAAATTCTTTGAACTTTTCAAATGTTTCAGACTTGTGTTTCATCAAGTAGATATACCCATACCTACTCAAATCATCTGTGAAGACCAGAAAATAACGATACCCGCCGCGTGCTTCAACACTCATCGGATCGCATACATCAGCATGTATTATTTCCAATAAGTCATTAGCTCGCTCCATTGTTCTGACGAACAAAGTTTTAGTCATCTTGCCCATGAGGCATGGTTCGCAAGTACCAAATGATTCATAATCAAGTGATTCCAAAATTCCATCTGTGTGGAGTTTCTTCATGCGCTTTACACCAATATGACCTAAACGGCAGTGCCACAAGTATGTTGCACTATCATTATCAACTTTGCATCTTTTGGCATCAATATTATGAATAGGTGTATCACTACGATCGAGATTCAATAAACCATTCACATTGGGTGTATGGCCATAGAAGGTTTTATTCATGTAAACAGAGCAACAATTATTCTCTAACTTAAATGAATAGCTGTATTGCAATAAACATGATCTAATCATATTCATGCTCAACGCAAACGCCAAATAACATTTATTTAGGTTCAACACTAATCCCGAAGGTAGAGGGAGTGTGTGATGGTGATCGTATCAACCTTGGAATCACTTCCAACACACATTGTCACCTCACACTTAACCATTCTCTTTTTATTCTTCAACTCCTGTTTTGAGTTACTAATATTAGCAACTGAACCGGTATCAAATACCCAGGTGCTACTACGAACACTAGTAAGGTACACATCAATAACATGTATATCAAATATACTTTTGTTCACTTTGTCATCCTTCTTATCCGTCAAGTATTTGGGGCAGTTCCGCTTCCAGTGACCAGTCCCTTTGCATTAGAACCACTCAGTCTCAGGCTTGGGTCCAGCTTTGGGCTTCTTCATGGGAGCGACAGCTTGCTTGCCATTCTTCTTGAAGTTCCCTTTCTTTCCTTCACCCTTTTTCCTGAAACTAGTGGTTTTGTTAACCATCAACACTTGATGCTCTTTCTTGATTTCTACGTTCACCGATTTCATCATCACGAAGAGCTCGGGAATCGTTTTCATCATCCCTTGCATATTGTAGTTCATCACGAAGTTCTAGTAGCTTGGTGATAGTGACTAGAGAACTCTGCCAATCACTATCTTATCTGGAAGATTAACTCCCACTTGATTCAAGCGATTGTAGTACTCAGACATTCTGAGCATATGCTCGCTAGCTGAGCTATTCTCCTCCATCTTGCAGGCAAAGTAATTGTCAGAGGTCTCATACCTCTCGACACGGGCATGAGTCTGAAATACCAATTTCAGCTCTTGGAACATCTCATATGCTTTATGGCGTTCAAAACGTTTTTGAAGTCCCGGTTCTAAGCCATAAATCATGGTTCACTAAACTATCAAGTAGTCATCAGATCGAGCTTGCCAGACGTTCATAACATCAGCTTCAGCTCCTGCAGTAGGCCTCTCACCTAGCGGTGCATAAAGAACATAATTCTTCTGTGCAGTAATGAGAATAATCCTCAAGTTACGGACCCAGTCCATGTAGTTGCTACCATCATCTTTCTCCGTAGGGCTTCACCTAAGCACTACAAAAATATGACCGGGGGTGTAAACGGTGGAGGAGGGCGCCACACATGGCTAGGTAATTGTCTGTTGTGTGCTAGGCGCCCCCCTCCCACATATATATAGGTGGGAGGGAGGAGCAGCCAAGGGGGCGCCCAAGTAGGAGGAATCCTACTTGGGGCCTCTCCCAAGCCATGCCCCCTACCTTATATAGGTACGGGGGAAATGCAGGGGAGGGTGCCCCCCCCCCCCCCGTTTCCTTTCTCCCATGAGAGGGAAAGGTAGGAGGGGCTAGCTGTCGGTGTCAAAACCGGCGGATCTCGGGTAGGGGGTCCCGAACTGTGCGTCTAGGCGGATGGTAACAGGAGACAAGGGACACGATGTTTTACCCAGGTTCGGGCCCTCTTGATGGAGGTAAAACCCTACGTCCTGCTTGATTAATATTGATGATATG
>NC_041391.1:107246905-107331711 GCF_002162155.2 Triticum dicoccoides | reverse complement strand
GCGTTGTTGTTGATTGAAGAAGCCATCGAGCCTATCGGTGACGACACAGAGGAACTCTCAATGAAAGCACCAATGTCGGTGTCAAAACCGGCGGATCTCGGGTAGGGGGTCCCGAACTGTGCGTCTAGGCGGATGGTAACAGGAGACAAGGGACACGATGTTTTACCCAGGTTCGGGCCCTCTTGATGGAGGTAAAACCCTACGTCCTGCTTGATTAATATTGATGATATGGGTAGTACAAGAGTGGATCTACCACGAGATCAAGGAGGCTAAACCCTAGAAGCTAGCCTATGGTATGATTGTTGTAATGGATGTTGTGTCCTACGGACTAAAGCCCTCCGGTTTATATAGACACCGGAGAGGGCTAGGGTTACACAGAGTCGGTTACAATGGTAGGAGATCTACATATCCGTATCGCCAAGCTTGCCTTCCATGCCAAGGAAAGTCCCATCCGGACACGGGACGGAGTCTTCAATCTTGTATCTTCATAGTCTTGGAGTCCGGCGGACGATGATAGTCCGGCTGTCCGGACACCCCCTAGTCCAGGACTCCCTCACTAGCCCTCCCCCCCTTTCCTTCCCTAGGGCTGGCCGGCCAGGGAGAGTGGTGCACCAGCCCCCCGTGGGCTGGTCTGTCCCTCCCTTGGCCCATTAAGCCCATATCTCCTACCGGGGGTCTCCGGAACCCCTTCTAGTGACCCGATGGCTACCCAGTGCATTCCAAAACCCTTCCGGTGTCTAAATACCATCGTGCTATATATCAATCTTTACCTCTCGACCATTTTGAGACTCCTATTCATGTCTGTGATCTCATCCGGGACACCGAACAACATTCGGTCACCAAATCATGCAACTCATATAACCCTATATCGTCAACAAACATTAAGCGTGCGGACTCTACGGGTTCGAGAACTATGTAGACATGACCGAGACACCTCTCCGATCAATAACCATTAGTAGAACCTGGATGCCCATATTGGCTCCTACATATTCTACGAAGATCTTTATCGGTCGAACCGTTATGACAACATACATAATTCCCTTTGTCCATCGGTATGTTACTTGCCCGAGATTCGATCGTCGGTATCTCCATACCTAGTTCAATCTCATTAACGGCAAGTCTCTTTACTAGTTCCGTAATACATCATCCTGTAACTAACTCATTAGTCACTTTGCTTGCAAGGCTTCTTATGATATGTATTACCAAGAGGGCCCAGAGATACCTCTTCGATACTCGGAGTGACAAATCCTAACCTCTATCTATGCCAACTCAACATACACCTTCGGAAATACCTGTAGAGCATCTTTATTATCACCCAGTTACATTGTGACGTTTGATAGCACACAAGGTATTCCTCTGGTATCTGGGAGTTGCATAATCTAATAGTCGGAGGGATATGTGTTTGACGTGAAGGAAGCAATAGCAATAAACTAAACGATCATTATGCTAAGCTAACGGATGGGTCTTGTCCATCACATCATTCTCCTAATGATGTGATCCCATTATCAAATGACAACACATGTCTATGGTTAGGAAACCTTAACCATCTTTGATCAACGAGCTAGTCAAGTAGAGACTTACTAGGGACACGATATTTGTTTATGTATTCACACATCTATTTAAGTTTCCAATCGATACAATTCTAGCATGAATAATAAACCTTTATCATGAATAAGGAAATACTCCCTTCGTTCCTAAATATTTGTCTTTTTAGAGATTTTAAATGGACTACCATATACAGATGTATATAGGCATATTTTAGAGTGTAGATTCACTCATTTTGCTCTGTATGTAGTCACTTGTTGAAATCTCTAGAAAGACAAATATTTAGGAACGAAGGGAGTATAAAATTGAAGGAAATATGCCCTAGAGGCAATAATAAAGTTGTTATTTATATTTCCTTATATCATGATAAATGTTTGTTATTCATGCTAGAATTGTATTAATCGGAAACTTAGTACATGTGTGAATACATAGACAAACAGAGTGCCACTAGTATGCCTCTACTTGACTAGCTCGTTGATCAAAGATGGTTAAGTTTCCTAGCCATTGACATGAGTTGTCATTTGATTAACGGGATCACATCATTAGAGAATGATGTGATTGACTTGACCCATCCGTTAGCTTAGCACTATGATCGTTTAGTTTATTGCTATTGCTTTCTTCATGACTTATACATGTTCCTATGACTATGAGATTATGCAACTCCCGAATACCAGAGGAACACTTAGTGTGCTATCAAATGCCACAAAGTAACTGGGTGATTATAAAGATGCTCTACAGGTGTCTCCGATGGTGTTTGTTGGGTTGGCATAGATCGAGATTAGGATTTGTCACTCTGTGTTTCGGAGAGGTATCTCTGGGCCCTCTCGGTATGCACATCACTATAAACCTTGCAAGCAATGTGACTAATGAGTTAGTTGCGGGATGATGCATTACGGAACAAGTAAAGAAACTTGTCGGTAACGAGATTGAACTAGGTATTGAGATACCGACGATCGAATCTTGGGCAAGTAACATACTGATGACAAAGGGAACAATGTATGTTGTTATCACTACAAAAAAGACACATTCGTGACATTTTGGGCCGAACGAAATTTTTTACTGTCATACTTATGACACTTCTATGATGATAATTGTGACAAAACCCGGTATCATCATAGATGTGGTGGGCTCCTACTTCTATGACAAAAAATCATGACAGAAAATGGGCTTTTTGTCCTGGGTGGGCCGGAGACACAGCTGCATGACATTCTTTGGGCCGTCCATGACGGAAAAAACCGTGGTAGAAGCGAGGGCGAGGAAAATTTCGGGGAGTTCCCGGTTACAGTGGGTGGTCGGGGGACGAGCGATGCGTGTTTCTCTCGTATTCGTACGCGCGTGGGTGCGAGGCATTGGGCTCTAACTGAACCCAAAGGAGGTGTCGCCTAACTGACCCCAAGCGATTGCACTGCAGGCTACGTGTTACTGAACCCGAGCGATCGATCGATGGCTGTTAACTAAACCCGATCAAGCGATTCCTTCGCTACTGCTGCTAACTGAAGCCGATCGATGCTGCCTCTGGATGAACAATGAGGGTTGCGAGGGGGGCTGGATGAACAGTGAGTGGTGGGGGTGGATGAACAGGACCCCGTGGTGTTGCCTCTGGATGAACAGGACCCCGATCGATCTAGCCGGATGGGGCTGGATGAACGGGACCCCGTGGAGGGCTGGATGAACAGGACGACCCCGTGGAGGGCTGGATGAATAGTAGACGGTGGAGGGGTGGATGAACAGTTGCCCGTGGAGGGGTGGTTGAACAGGAGCCCATGGAGAGGGGTGGTTGAACAGTGGCCGGTGGAGTAGCGTGTGGTGGAGGCTGGATGAACAGGGGCCCCTGGATGAACAGTCGCAGGTGGAGGCTGGAGGAGGTCGACGATGGATGAACAGTAGCCCGTGGAGGCTGGAGGAGGTTGACGGTGGAGATGAACAGTATCCCGTGGAGTCCCGTTTTGCGGTAAGCCATACCCCTCTCGATGAACAAGACCCTGTTTTGACCGTAGCGCTCCAACACAAGTCCGTTTCCTCTGTTTTGCGGTACACCACACCCCTCCCGATCAACAAGACCCCGTTTCGACCGTAGGAGATCCAACACAAGTCTGTTTCCTCCGTTTTGCGGTATGCCAGACCCCTCCCGATGAACAGGATCCCGTTTCGAACGTGGCCAGTCGAACACAAGGCCGTTTCCTCCATTCTATGGTACGCGATGCCTTGTTTCCATCGGCTGTTCCGTCCAAGCCGGTTGGCTCCCATGCGTTCCATTGCCTCCCAATGAACACGACGCATTCTGTTGCCTCCCGATGAACACGACGCATATCGTTGCCTCCCCATGAACACGACGATGACGCAGTTTCTTCATTCCGACCCAGCCATGTACACTAGCCTTGGCCGTACGTATGCACGAGTTGGCATTCAAGACCCCGCCCGTATGTACGTACGTGGCCGTATTTTCTTTTTTGCACCCTGGCCGTTGTACATACGTGTACATGCTACATGCGCACCTCTATTACGACACGTGCACGCCTCTACATCGACCAGTATGTACATACACGTTCGCGACCAGAATGACAATGCTACGTACGCTTCGACCAGGTGGGTCCCGACTGTCAGGCACTTCCTTGCATGCGAAGATGTAGCTGGTGGGTCCCAACAGTCAGGGGTGAATCATTTTTTTCGAACGCACTTCTTTGCGTGCGAAGATGTAGCTGGTGGGTCCCAGCAGTTAGGGGGAAACGTTTTTTTTCACAAAATTCAGTGGCCCGTCTGGTGGGTCCCTGCTATCAGGTGGAGGAATAATTATTTTGCGCGTAATAAGGAGCCAATTCCTTGCGGCTGCCCTGGACCCAGCTATCAGCCTATCAACGTACAGTACTCTTCCGATGGAAGTCGTTCCTTGACCACGTTGACCATGCCGCGCCGAGAGCACCAGGACGGTGAACGACGGCGAGGCCTAGGAAGGGGACGACTCGGAGCCGGGGAAGATGCAGCAGTGGATGCCCACGGGGAGAGGAGTACGAGGGTTCACTGGTTCGGCTGTGGTGTGAGGCTGCCGTCGCCGCAGGGCTTGGCCAACAGTGGGAATAGTAGAGGGCGGTGAGGCCTCCACGGCAGCACAGCCGGTCACGGGAGGCAGGAGCATGCGGCACGACCGACGCTGGTTTGGGCGGCTGGAGCAAGAAGACCAGAGGTTGAAGAAGCACTACGACCGCTGGATGGACATCGTACGGTCACTGGAGCTAGAATCGTTCATATTGACTAAGTTGACAAAGCCCTCCATCCCCGTCAACTTAGTAGGCCCACAAGTCAGCCTCCCACCAAGGTGGGTCCCAGCTAGCAGGGGGAGTATTCATTTTTTTGTGCGTAATAAGGAGGCCCTTTCGGTGGGTCCGAGCTGACAGCGGGGGGAACTTTTTTCGTGAAATACGATGGCCCGTCCGATGGGTCCCAGCTGTCAGGTGGAGGAACCATTATTTTGCGTGTAATAAGGAGGCACTTCCTTGCGGCTGCCATGGAACCAGCTGTCAGCCTCTCCACGTGCAGTACTCTTCCGATGGAAGTCCGTCGTTGACCACATTGCCGTGCCGAGATCACCACGGCGATGGACGATAGCGAGGCCTAGGAAGGGGACGACACAGAGCCGAGGAAGACGCGGCAGTGGAAGCCCGCGCGGAGAGGAGTACGAGGGTTCACTGGTTCGACTGCGGTGTGAGGTTGCCGTCGCCGCAGAATAACAGGGGGTGTGGGCGAGTAGAGGGATGCCCTGGCCAGCGGTGGGAGTAGTAGGGGGCGGTGAGGCCTCCACGGCATCATAGCCAGCCACGGGAGGCAGGAGCACGCGGCACGACCGGTGCTGCTTTGGGCGGCTGGAGCAAGAAGACCAGAGGTTGAAGAAGCACTATGGCCGTTGGATGGACATCGTACGATCACTGCAGCTAGAATCGTTTATATCGACTAAGTTGACAAAGCCCTTGGTACGCGTCAACTTAGTAGGCCCACAGGTCAGCCTCCAAAACGGTGCGCCCCAGATATCAGGGGGAGGAATCATTTTTTGGCGGCTGAAGCAAGAATATCTGTGATTGAAGAAGAAGCACCACATCCGTTGGATGGACATCCAACGGCCACGGCTGCTAGAACCATGTGTTGTTGACAAAGCCTTGCATACGCGTCAATTTAGTTTTTTAGGGGACGCGTCAACTTAGAAGGCCCACAAGTGTGTGGCAGAGAACATATAGCCCATTTGCGATTTGTAAGAATGTACAGCCGATTTTTTAATTCTAATGGAATTTACTACATCCCATTTACAATTTTTTAAAAGTACGGCCCAACTTCTAGCTAGGACAACGATTAATAATTTCAACCAACCGCTCAAAACAGAATTCAAAAAAAATTCCCACATTATGATGGGATCCGAAATATTTTTATCCAAAATTTCTAGTCAGATTAAATATAATTTCAAAATAAAGTTGTACTACGTTAAAATCCAACGAAATATTGCGCACGCAACAAGTAATGAAATTAAAATTTTAAAATTCCAAAAATAATATATTTTTAAATCTAATTACGTTGGTGCATTTTTTTAAAGTTACTGTCTAGTTAATATAATTACATCCCATTTATTATTTCTTAAAGTTCATTTTCTTGTTAAGCCTAATGCATACCTCCTAGGAAAGTTTGCAGCCCAGTGGGGCGGAGAATAACAAGTTGGCCCGGATATTGTGTACAACTATCGGCCCAGTTCAAAAAAAGGCTTGTGTAGTACAGTACAACCTAACATGGCTACTCTGCCCACATTCAGCGACGCCGGAAAGGCCCAAACAAGGCCTCTGTACAACTTTTTGAAGTCAGTGAGCTCAATTAATAACTTAAGAAAAAAGTTAGATTACAGTGGAACCTAATTAAAACGTGTCAGAGCAAATAAATTATTCAACGGGTCCCACTTGTGCGTGTGTGCGTGTGTGTGTGTGTGTGTGTGTGTGTGAGAGAGAGAGAGAGAGAGAGAGAGAGACCCATCGGTCGATGCTTGTAAATACATCTTTCAGCCATTTGTATTGCTGATGCTTAGTAAAAACTTATATAGTTGATCATATAGAACATCATAGCACACTGAACTTGCATACAAAAATTTCACGCAGGAGGCACAATCAGGATGGAAGTAGTCGATCGCTACGGGTAGGGCTATGTTGAAACCAACGAACTCGTAAATAACGGTTCATCGTCTTTATCAATGACGGGGAAATATCTTGAATGATGTGGAAAGAAAACAGACAGACACCACAATAAGTTCTGCTAGCACATTAAGTTGACGTACAACCATTTCTAAAAAAAGTTTAGGTACAAAATTAGAATAGGTCACAATCAAATGTACTGGAACATCAGTGCTTCACACCCATAGCTCGGATTTAACTAGTATCTGACAAGATTCAGTTGTTACCTCAAATTAGAGCACATCCAGGCAGCCAGCTCTTCTCCCAAAGAAGTAGTGGCCTCCACCGCGCGATGGAGTAGGCCCTGTGCCATCCATCATTTCGAGCAACACCAAGAAAGTCTAACGTTGACTCCTGTAATGGACGTCGTCGACAGACCCTGGCACGAGCGGCGGCGGCAGGACTTCGATTGATGGATTGACCACTTCTTCGACATGCACGAACACTCGATACAGGTACATCCCTAACGTGGTCCGCGGCGGCCTTGGTGGCGACGAATAGTACAACCCCGGTTCCTTCACCGGTATCTCAACACCAATCACCTTCGGTATGGTGGACGGCTTCTTCATCCATGCCATAACTGTTAGAGCCCAGCTGTCTGGAGGAACAAGCATACTTACGAGCTCACCTCCAAGGTCATTGATAAGCTCATTCATGGACTCGTTGTTCCAAGCACGTCCAGGCATGCCGTGGAAGGTAAGCTTTGTTAAAAACTCAAGCTCAGAGGGCACCAAGCCCCATCCTGGGTGCCACCGATCACAGCTCACCAGCGCGCCATCGCAGAACAAACGCCGGGAAGATTCAAACACACGTTTGCAGTCAAAAGTTGTCCGGAACCTGATGAAAAAATCAGCCGGTGGTGGACAAACTTCAACGAGCAAGTCACTTATTTGGATGTCGTGCGCAATGCCAAGAGCTTTGACAAGGTCGTCCGGCGAGACGGGAGGCCGGTCGCCGTTGATGGTTACCATCAGCACTTTGCCGGCAAACTGGTCGTCAAGCGTCGCCATGACACTGTTGAGCGACAGCACACAGCGAGCGAAGGCAGGACGGACCTCGGGATCTCCGTCTTGGAGATCCGCGTTGACCAGCGACATGATAGTGCGCTTGAGTACAGGGAGTACAGGAGGGGGAATTTGGGGGAACTGGAGTAGGAATCGAGATTCCAGAGGTGGGGGAGGGGCGGGAGATTGGGGATGAAAAGGTAGCATGAATTTCGAACACGCGCCAATATGCTCTCGGTGCGCAAGCGCATGAAAACACCGGTGGCGCCCACGTGTCGGCCTAAGAGTCCTTATTCTTTCTTTTTTGGGGAGCCCGGCCTTTTTTTAGGATCTTTTGAGAGCCCGGCCTGAGAGTCATAATTGACCTTTTTGGCATTGCGTTACTACTCGGCCCATATTCAACGACACCTCACTTGCCCAAACAAGTGTACATCATCGAAAAGACACTGAGCTCAAATTATATAACTTGAAAAAAGGAGATATACTCTGAACACTGGAGAATGGTGATGCCCTCATTTAGCCCACCAGTAGTTCAAGACAATAAACAGTTCGAAACAACAATATATACAACATTCAAACACTGACTAGTGACTACTACTGACATAAACAGCAAGACATGATAGTTCATAAGAAGTCTTGCTACACCACCAAAACGCACCCATCTGCAGCGCTCAGACTCTCGTGATCCAGACAAGAATGACATTCTAAACAGAGGCAACTATTACATAGTAAGAGTGACATAGACGAGGATGACCAAATGACAAGGAATATGCATAACAAAAGAAAGAACTACCCATCCAAAACAAGCAGCAAAGACAACAAAGTCATTCGAAGAGATGATCCAACACCATCATAATTTGCAGCCCCGCTTCAGCGACCAGTGATCCGGAGACACCAGTACTCCACCCTTTCGATGCAACAGCCGAATTACCTATCAACCTGAAGGCTTGAACCACATCACTGCCTCTCGTAATCGAGACATACAAGGATCAAAGTTAATCCGGATGCCTTTGTCATTCTCACCCTCTTTTGGCTGCAGGCTGTATCGTTGACAATCAGGGGAGTTTGCTCCCAAACTCCTAGGGCTCGCCGTGTAGACACAATTTTCCATAGCAAATAGACCCTCTCTACCATCAAGGTCCTTGCCAACGGTGATCTCCTGGTTAATCGGATAATTGAGTCCGAGACACAGAGAGTATGAACCAAGGCTGTTTACCCGCCTCCAACTAAAAAATCCTGAAGGCCCCTACAAGCTGGTATCCTGCTCATAGACGTAACAGCCACTGTTAGGATACTCACATATTTCATGGTGCTTGTATATAGTGGGGTTTTTGCAATATAACTTTTCCGGCTCATATGTCCCCCGTATTCTTAGATCTTGGCCAGAGTGATTGTGGATCATGCACAGTTCGGTCCGTGAACCCAGCCATCATGGTTCTGATGCCCCCTCCCCAAGTTGCGACCCCATGGCCTTCGCAAATAAATAGAGGGGCAGGGACAATCCCTAGAACACATCAAATCTCTTGGAGGATGCTCTGCTACTGCCCTGCGCCCAGTTTCTCTCTCGTGTCTAGTTGATCTAGACGTTGACGCTGCTAGGCTACTTCTCCCTCTAGTTTTCTCAGTGGTTGTTGGCTCTGGACGGTGAAGCTCTGTTGAACCACTACTTCGGTATATGTGCAATCCATAGAGAGATCTTGCTTTTGATCTTTGTTCGACGGATCATTCGTGGGAAGGTTCAAGGGACTTCAAGAACGATCTGCACCAACTCTTCTTTCACTGCAACTCAAAGTTGGTAACGATCCGATCTAACCTCTATATGCATCTTTATAGTGATCCGAGATCTTGATTGGAGGGAATTTTTTTTAGTTTTCTACTATGTTTCCCAACACTTTTTTAGTTGTCATGGGCTATCCAAAGTGTCCTAGGATAGAACCCACAAGGGGTCCTCTTCCCGGTCCACTAGGCCAGTAGTTGACATGGTGAGAGGCCCCTTAGCCGAGACACCGTCACTATGGGCTTCGTAAGGATAGGAACATCCCTCAAGAAAAGGACTTTGTGTGCCAGGGTGATGACTGATGTCTACTACACAACCTTCTTCTTGTAGATGTTGTTGGGCCTGCAAGTGCACAGGTTTGTAGGACAGTAGCAAATTTCCCTCAAGTGGATGACCTAAGGTTTATCAATTCGTAGGAGGCGTAGGATGAAGATGGTCTCTCTCAAGCAACCCTGCAACCAAATAACACAGAGTCTCTTGTGTCCCCAACACACCCAATACAATGGCAAATTGTATAGGTGCACTAGTTCGGCGAAGAGATGGTGATACAAGTGCAATATGGATGGTAGATAAAGGTTTTTGTAATCTGAAATAATAAAAACAGCAAGGTAACTAATGATAAAAGTGAGCGTAAACGGTATTGCAATGATAGGAAACAAGCCCTAGGGTTCATACTTTCACTAGTGCAAGTTCTCTCAACAATAATAACATATATAGATCATATAACAAGCCCTCAACATGCAACAAAGAGTCACTCCGAAACCACTAATAGCGGAGAACAAACGTAGAGATTATGGTAGGGTACGAAACCACCTCAAAGTTATTCTTTCGGATCAAATTATAAAATAGTTCGTACTAAAATAACACCTTAAGACACAAATCAACCAAAACCCTAATGTCACCTAGATACTCCATTGTCACCTCAAGTATCCGTGGGCATGATTATACGATATGCATCACACAATCTCAGATTCATCCAACCAACACAAAGTACTTCAAAGAGTGCCCCAAAGTTTCTATCGGAGAGTCAAGAACGTGTGCCAACCCCTATGCATAGGTTCCCAATGTCACGAAACCCACAAGTTGATCACCAAAACATACATCAAGTGGCACATGATATCCCATTGTCACCACAGATAATCACGGCAAGACATACATCAAGTGTTCTCATAAAAGACTCAATCCGATAAGATAACTTCAAAGGGGAGACTCAATTCATCACAAGAGTAGAGGGGGAGAAACATCATAAGATCTAACTACAATAGCAAAGCTCGGGATACATCAAGATCGTGCCATAGAGGGAACACGAGAGAGAACACGAGAGAGAGAGAGAGAGAGAGATCAAACACATAGCTACTGGTACATACCCTCAGCCCCGAGGGTGAACTACTCCCTCCTCGTCATGGATAGCGCCGGGATGATGAAGATGGCCACCGGTGATGGGTTCCCCCTCCGGTAGGGCACCGGAGCGGGCTCCCGAGAGGTTTTTGGTGGCTACAGAGGCTTGCGGCGGCGGAACTCCCAATCTATCTTCTGTTCTGGAAGTTTTAGGGTACGTAGGTATATATGGGTGAAAGAAGTACGTCGGTGGACCGAAGGGGGGGCCACGAGGCAGGGGGCGCGCCCCAGGGGGGTGGGCGCGCCCCCACCCTCGTGGGCACCTCCCTTCTTCCCTGACATGCACTCCAAGTCCATCGAGTGGCTTTCCTTCCAAAAATAACTTCTCCAGTTGATTTCGTTCCGTTTTGACTCCGTCTGATATTCCTTTTCCTCGAAACACTGAAATAGGCATAAAACAACAATTCTGGGCTGGGCCTCCAGTTAATAGGTTAGTCCCAAAAATAATATAAAAGTGGATAATAAAGCCCAATATTGCCCAAAACAGTAGATAATATAGCATGGAGCAATCAAAAATTATAGATACGTTGGAGACATATCAAGCATCCCCAAGCTTAATTCCTGCTCATCCTCGAGTAGGTAAATGATAAAAAAGATAATTTTTGATGCGGAGTGCTAGTTGGCATAATTTCAATGTAATTCTTATTACTTGTGATATGAATATTCAGATCCAAAATATTCAAGACAAAAGTTTATATTAATAAAAGAAATAGTAACACTTCAAGCATACTAATCAAAGTAATCATGTCTTCTCAAAATAGCATGGCAAAAGAAAGTTCATCCCTATAAAATCATATAGTTAGGCTATGCTTCATTTTCATCACACAAAGATGTTCCCAACTTCTATACCCCGATGACAAGCCAAGCAATTGTTTCATACTTAAATAATCTCAAACTTTTTCAACCTTCACGCAATACATGAGCGTGAGCCATGGATATAGCACTATGGGTGGAATAGAATATGATGATGGGGATTGTGTGGAGAAGACAAAAAAGGAGAAAGTCTCACATTGACGAGGATAATCAACGGGCTATGGAGATGCCCATTAATTGATGTCAACATGAGGAGTAGGGATTGCCATGCAACGGATGCACTAGAGCTATGAATGCTCAACAAAATAAAACTAGTGGGTGTGCATCCAACTCGCTTGCTCATGAAGACCTAGGGCGTTTGAGGAAGCCCATCGTAGGAATATACAAGCCAAGTTCTATAATGAAAAATTCCCACTAGTATAAAAAGACAACTTATGAGACTCACTACATGAAGAACAAGGTGCTACTTTGAAGCACAATATATGAGACTCACTACATGAAGAACAAGGTGCTACTTTGAAGCACAAGTGTGGAAAAAGAGATAGTAGCATTGCCCCTTTCTTTTTTTTTCTTTTTTTCCTTGGCCTTTCTTTTTTTTTCTTTTTTTTCTTTGGCCTTTTTGGGGGGGACAATGCTCTAATAATGATGATCATCACACTTCATTGATTACAACATATGAATTACAACTCGAAACTAGAACAAGATATGACTCTATATGAATGCCTCCGGCGGTGTACCGGGATGGTGCAATGAATCAAGAGTGACATGTATGAAAAATAATGCATGGTGGCTTTGCTACAAATACGATGTCAACTTCACGATCATGCAATGGCAATATGACAAAAGTAAAGTATGTCATGATGATGATCGGAACGGTGGAAAGTTGCATGGCAATATATCTCGGAATGGCTATGGAGATGCCATAATAGGTAGGTATGGTGGCTGTTTTGAGGAAGATATAGGGAGGTTTATGTGTGATAGAGCGTAACGTATCATGGGGTTTGGATGCACCGGTGAAGTTTGCACCAACTCTTGAGGTGAGAAAGGGCAATTTACGGTACCGAAGAGGCTAGCAATGGCGGAAAGGTAAAAGTGCGTATAATCCATGGACTCAACATTAGTCAAAAGAACTCATATACTTACTGCAAAAATTTAGAAGTCATCAAAAATCAAGTACTACGCGCATGCTCCTAGGGGGATAGATTGGTAGGAAAAGACCATCGCTCGTCCCCGACCGCCACTCATAAGGATGCACAAGCCAGGTACACTTCATGTTTCAAATTTGTTACACAACCTTAACCATACGTGCATGCTACGGGACTTTGAATTCATAATCACCCAACTAGCATGACTTTAATATCACTACCTCCATATCTCAAAACAATTATCAAGTATCAAACTTTTCTTAGTATTCAACACACTCATAAGAAAGTTTCACATATCTTGAATACCAAGTATATTAATATTAAGCAAATTACCATGCTATTAACGACTCTCAAAATAATCTAAGTGAAGTATGAGAGTTCATCTATTTCTTCAAAATAAAACTACCACCATGCTCTAAAAGGTATAAGTGATGCACTAGAGCAAATGACAAACTACTCCGAAAGATATAAGTGAAGGTCAATGAGTAGCTAGATAATTATGCAACTATGCGAAGACTCTCTCTCATTTAATAATTTCAGATCTTGATACTTTATTCAAACATCAAGCAAAGCTAAAGAAAACTACATTGCAAGGATAGCACAACTCATGTGAAGAAGCAAAAACTTAGGCTCAACCGATACTAACCGATAGTTGTTGAAGAAGAAAGGTGGGATGCCTACCGGGGCATCCCCAAGCTTAGATGCTTGAGACTTCTTGAAATATTATCTTGGGGTGCCTTGGGCATCCCCAAGCTTTAGCTTTTGTGTCTCCTTAATTCCTCTCATATCATGGTTTCTCTTTTTATCAAAAGCTTCATTCACAACAAACTCAACAAGAACTCGTGAGATAGGTTAGTATAAACCAATGGAAAACCTTATCATTTTCTACTGTAACAAATCACTTAAATAATTATTCAACATTGCATACTAAATTCCTCTGCATATTTAATGCTCCTATCCTCAAATAAAATCATTAATCAAGCAAACATATGCAAACAATGCAACCATAACAGCAATCTGCCAAAACAGTACAGTCTGTAAAGAATGCAAGAGTATCAATACTTCACTGACTCCAAAAATTATGAACTAAAATTCCCACTGTAATAAATTTATCAGAGCTAAATATGCAAAAAGATTCAACATTATACCACCCTCTTACTTTTCTAGGGAATTTTTGCAACAGCGGTAAACTTTCTGTTTTTCAAACAGCAACATGTATACTAGCAAAATAAGCATGGCAAAGGCTATCCTTGACTTCTTTATTGAAACTAAAGATGCAAAACATTATTCTAAATAATATAAAGCTAATACGAACAAAAGAAAATGACGCTCCAAGCAAAACACATATCATGTGGTGAATAAAAATATAGCTCCAAGTAAAGTTACCAATGAACGAAGACGAAAGAATGGATGCATTCCGGGGCATCCCCAAGCTTAGGCTCTTGGTTGTCCTTGAATATTACCTTGGGGTGCCTTGTGTTGGAAATATGAGCAATTTACCGAATGATTTTATTAATAGAAATAGTAGGTAAAACATGACTAAAATAGCAAATATAAAGTAAGTCATGCAAACTGACAGAGAGAAGGTAAATATCGTTTGCATATATGAATTTGAGCTTAACACATCTAGAACAGACACTAGATGAACTTGCTTATACGACATAGAACCTAACATACGTAGGGCAGAAACTAGAACCAAGAACTATAGCAGGACTTCTAACAGAAAGGAGAAGAACACGTACGGCACAGCAGTAGCAGAAGCGCTGGACTTGGGGTCGGTGTCCTCGCCTTCCATGTCGTCGAGGAGGTCGTGGACGTCGGGGAAGAAGTCGTCGTCGGGGAAGTAGTCGTCGGCGACCGGATCGTCCGTGATGAAGAAGCCAGTAGTCGCGCAGAGCGCTTCCCAAAAACCTTATCACCCTTCTCACGTACAGGACTCAAAGAGTGTGGTTTCGGAGGCCTACTGTCCCGACCTGCGGTGCACGCCGCAAGCCGGGATGGAGAAGATCGTAGCAGCAGCGCAGTGCTCAGGAACCGGTGGCGAGAGGAAGAAGTAGTTCTGGTGCGTCTTGCTGAGAGGAGCGACCTCCCTTTTATAGGCGCAAGAGAAGGAGGCGAGAGGGCAGCGCCGGGAGCTGAAGGGACCAAGGAAGATGAAACGAACAGACGGCAGCCGAAGGGTGCAGCGTTCGCATTTAATCTCCACTACAGCAAAAACTTTCCATCTCCCGAGTGACCTTTCGTATACCCGTAGTGCGTGGCAAAAATTTAGACATCGGCTCGGCTCATTCCCGCAACCCACGGCGCATCGTGACGAGGCGTGGCATGGCGTGGCGAGGCGGGCGGCAGAGGAGGAGCACGCGTGGATGTCCCTCTTGTTCTCATGCTCATACAAGTGGGGAAGGAGCCTCCCTTATAAAGAGGTCCAACTCCCTCTAAACTAGCAATGTGGGACTAAACTTTAGTTCCACCCCTTGCCTTGCACAAATGGGCTGCGTGGGCCTCTAGGATTTATTAGGAATTTCTGAAACTGCTACTGGGCTAGGCCCAAAATGGACAGAATTCCAGCAATCCCCCACCAGATCCCAGAGGCACACAAAATTTGCCTTTGGTTCCAAAACACTGTTTTATATACCGGTACTGCAGTGGAGACTGTTAAGTTGAACTTCCACCTAGAACTCTATGGTACACTAGTAAGCAACTTGAACAGTGGACTGGGCCTTGAACTGCAAGTTTTCTGCGAATCTAGCTTCACATAAAGCCTTGACCGATACGTGGCTACCGTGGGTCTTCCCCGTGGGTGGAGCTTATGCATCATACTCCATGACCTTTCATGAGTTTACTAGAGAGAACCCTACTCTCATAGATTGCGACGTTTGACAATCAATCTCATATAGGTGTGTTCTTCAAAAGATGTTCTGCAGGACAACATCTCTGCTTCAAAGAGCCACTTAGAACACATTAAGATATACATCAACCTGCCATGCAGATTAAGAGAGTATTCCATCTTCATGGAGTGGTATTTTTAATAGTAAGGATACTCTCCTCCCAGTTGACCAACAGCTTGTCTTCCACATCTAATTCACGGGATCTCCGATCACAAAGAATAGGTTACCACTGTGAACAACTTATATTGTGGGTCTCATACCCATCTCCCTCGATGCATTATCTATCACATTACATGATAGACCCTTAGTGAAAGGATCTGCCCGATTTTTAGACGTTTGGATATAATTCAATGCAATAACTCCGGAGTTTCTCATTTTTCTCACAGATTTTAACCTTCTCTGAACGTGTCTTGATGACTTCATGTTATCCTTTGAGCTGCTCACTTTAGTGATCATAGTTTGATTGTCACAGTTCATAAGGATACCCGGTACAGGTTTCTCAACTACCGGCAAGTCATTCAAGAGCCGGCAAAGCCAATCTGCTTCGATCGTAGCTGTATCTAGTGTTGTGAGTTCTGCTTCCATAGTTGACCTCGTTAAGATGGTCTGCTTGCAAGACTTCCAAGAAACAGCACCACCTCCATGAGTGAACACATATCCGCTCGTGGCCTTTATCTCATCAGCATCTGAGATCTAGTTTGAGTCACTATACCCTTCAAGCACCTTTGGGTACCCAGTATAGTGAATTCCATAATTTACAGTGCCTTTCAAATAACGCAAAACTCTCTCTAGAGCTTTCCAATGCACATCTCTCGGTTTTGAGACAAACCGGCTCAGCTTGCTAACTGCAAAAGAGATGTCAGGTCTTGTAGCACTGGCTAAGTACATAAGCGAGCCAATAATCTGAGAATACTTCAATTGATCTCTAGCAATTCTTTGATTCTTTTGAACTAGCACGCTAGCATCATATGGTGTTGGAGAGGGCTTGCAGTCACTATAGCCAAAGCGACTCAAGTTCTTTTCCACGTAGTGAGATTGAAGCAAAGTAATCCCACCATCATCATCTCTCAACAACTTGATGTTCAAAATGACATCAGCCACTCCTAAATCCTTCATCTCAAAACAGCGAGATAGGAAATCCTTGACCTCCTTAATAACATTCAGATTTGTTCCAAAAATCAGTATGTCGTCAACATACAAGCAAAGCATAACTCCCTCGCCCCCACCATGGCGATAGTACACACATTTGTCAGCTTCGTTCACAACAAAGCCTGCAGCTATTAAAGTTCTTTCGAACTTCTCATGCCACTGTTTGGGTGCTTGCTTGAGTCCGTACAAAGACTTCAGCAACTTGCACACTTTCCCTTCCTGACCATCTATTACAAACCCATCTGGTTGTTCCATATAAATTTCCTCATCCAACTCTCCATTCAGGAAAGCAGTCTTAACATCCATTTGATGAACGAGAAGACCATGTGTGGCAGCTAGTGAAAGTAGAACTCGAATAGTGGTCAGTCGAGCCACAGGTGAGTAAGTATCAAAGAAATCTTCACCTTCCTTTTGGGTATAACCCTTAGCCACGAGCCGAGCCTTGTACTTTTCAATAGTACCATCAGGCCTAAGCTTCTTCTTGAATACCCATTTGCATCCTATAGGTTTGCACCCATAAGGACGATCAGTTATCTCCCAAGTTTCATTCGCCAAAATGGAATCCATCTCGCTACGAACTGCTTCCTTCCAGTAGTCAGCATCTTCAGATGCATAGGCCTCTGAAATAGAACTGGGAGTGTCATCTATGAGATACACAAGAAAATCATCACCAAAGGACTTTGCAGTCCTCTGTCTCTTGCTCCTAATAGGAACTTCATTGTTCTCCTCCACGGGACTTTCAAAGTGTTCCATCAAAATGGCAGGTTCAGTAATTGTAACTGGTTCCTGATTCAATGAACTAGGCATCTCCTGATTAGATGAGGTAGCCATATCCTTCATGGGAAAGATATCTTCAAAGAAAGTCGCATCATTCGACTCCATGATCGTACCGACATGCATGTCAGGTACCTCAGAGTTTACAACCAAGAATCTATATCCAATGCTATGAAAAGCATATCCCAAGAAAACACAATCCACATTTTTTGGTCCAAGTTTCCGCTTCTTTGGAATTGGAATATTGACTTTCGCCAAACAACCCCATGTTCGCAGATAAGAGAGTTTTAACCTTTTCTTCTCCCATTCCTCGAATGGAGTTATCTCTTTGTTCTTTGTGGGAACTCGATTTAAGACATGACATGCTGTCAATATCGCCTCCCCCCACCATGCCTTGGAGAGACCCGATGTGTCTAACATGGCATTAACCAAATCAGTTAGAGTACGGTTCTTTCTTTCGGCCACCCCATTTGACTGAGGTGAGTAGGGAGGCGTCCTCTCATGGATTATACCATGTTCCGCACAAAAAGCATCAAATTCATTGGAAAAATACTCTCCACCACGGTCGGACCTAAGCCTCTTGATTTTCCGATCAAGTTGGTTTTCCACTTCAGCTTTATAGATCTTGAAAAAGTTCAAAGCCTCATCCTTAGATTTCAGAAGATACACACAGCAGTATCTAGTGGAGTCGTCAATTAACGTCATGAAATATTTCTTTCCACCTTTTGTCAAAACACCATTCATTTCACATAGATCTGAATGTATAAGTTCTAGTGGTGCAAGATTTCTCGTCTCTGCAGTCACGTGAGATTTACGAGGTTGCTTAGCTTGCACACACACTTGACACTTAGATCCCTTAACGGTGGTGAAAGTAGGGATTAAGTTCAACTTCGCTAGTCGCGACATGCAACCAAAGTTAACATGACAAAGTCGTGAATGCCACACATTTGATTCACTATTGTTGCAAATATGATTAATAACTTTATTGCAAATGTCTGATAAGGATAAATGAAACAAGCCTCCTGACTCATAGCCTTTACCAACAAAGGTTCCATACTTGGATATTACAAATTTATTCGACTCAAAGACAAGCTTATAGCCATCTCTACACAGAAGAGATCCGCTAACAAGATTTTTATTGACGGAGGGGACATAATGCACGTTCTTCAGCCGCACGATCTTTCCCGAAGTAAACTTCAGATCGACCGTGCCAACACCACGAACAGAAGCACTTGAACCGTTGCCCATCAGCACGGTTGAAGTCCCTGCGGTCTGATAAGACGAAAACATGGAAATATCACCGCATACATGCACATTAGAACCCGTGTCAATCAACCAATCAAGAGAATGACATACTGAAAGAATAGTGGGAAATATACCATACCCAGCATCCTTCATGTCAATGTCTCCGATGACAACATTAGCGGTCTTGTCGCCTTTCCCAGGATGACGCTTGTCATAGCGATTGGGGCAACTAGGAGCCCAATGATCAGGATCTCCACACACATGACAAGCACCTTTCTTCTTGTCATTCTTCTTCTTGAAGTTCGTGTGCTGCACAGCCTTGTTCTTCCCATCAAACTTTCCTTTACCATCAAACTTGCCCTTGTTCTTGAACTTGTGGAGCTGAAAGTTTTTCTTCTGTAGCAAATTGGCACTAGATCCTCCCTCAATACCTCGAGCACGTGTGTCCTTTGCTCTCGTCTTTTCTTCCACATCAAGAGTGCCAATGAGATCCGGAACGGAAAACTCCTGTCTCTTATGCTTTAGTAAGGTAGCAAAGTTCCTCCACGAAGGAGGAAGATTAGTGATGATACCTGAGGGAGTCCTGGACTAGGGGGTGTCCGGACAGCCGGACTATCATCGTTCGCCGGACTCCAAGACTACGAAGATACAAGATTGAAGACTCTGTCCCGTGTCCGGATGGGACTTTCCTTGGCGTGGAAGGCAAGCTTGGCGATACGGATATGTAGATCTCCTACCATTGTAACCAACTCTGTGTAACCCTAGCCTCCTCCGGTGTCTATATAAACCGGAGGGCTTTAGTCCGTAGGACACAACATACATTACAACAATCTTACCATAGGCTAGCTTCTAGGGTTTAGCCTCCTTGATCTCGTGGTAGATCCACTCTTGTACTACCCATATCATCAATATTAATCAAGCAGGACGTAGGGTTTTACCTCCATCGAGAGGGCCCGAACCTGGGTAAAACATCGTGTCCCTCGTCTCCTGTTACCATCCGCCTAGACGCACAGTTCGGGACCCCCTACCCGAGATCCGCCGGTTTTGACACCGACATTGGTGCTTTCATTGAGAGTTCCTCTGTGTCGTCACCGATAGGCTTGATGGCGTCTTCAACCAACAACGCTGTCCAGGGTGAGACTTTTCGCCCCGGACAGATCTTCGTATTCGGCGGCTTCGCACTGCGGGCTAATTCACTTGGCCATCTGGAGCAGATCGAAAGCTACACCCGTGGCCGTCAGGTCAGATTCGGAAGCCTAAACTTCACGGCCGATGTCCGCGGAGACTTGATCTTCGACGGACTCGAGCCACAGCCAAGCGCGCCGCACTATGACGACGGGCATGATCTAGCTCTGCCACCGAATAGTGCCTTGGTAGCCGCACACGAATCCGCTTCGGCCTTTAGTCCGGAGCCGATCGCCCAGATCGAGGGCCGGTGGATAGACGCCGCCCCGGGGGCTTCAACATCCACGGCGATGGAGCCGAACACTAATCTTGTCCCCTGCGAAACTCGTGATTCCGAGGTGCCGGACTCCTTGCCGGACTCCGAACCTCCCGCGCCCCCACCAATCGATTCGGATTGGGCGCCGGTTATGGAATTCACCGCCACGGACATCTTCCAATACTCGCCTTTTGGCGATATCCTGAATTCACTAAAGCATCTCTCGTTATCAGGAGAGCCCTGGCCGGACTATGGCCAGGATGGTTGGGATACGGACGACGAAGAAATTCAGAGCATACCCACCACCCACTTTGTAGCCACTGTCGACGATCTAACCGACATGCTAGACTACGACTCCGAAGACATCGACGCTATGGACGATGATGCCGGAGACGAACAGGAACCAGCACCCACAGGGCACTGGAAGACCACCTCGTCATATGACATATACATGGTGGATACCCCAAAAGATGGGGACGGCGAACAAACAGCGGAGGCAGACTCTTTAAAGAAGCAGCCCAAACGCCAACGTCAGCGGCGCCGCTCTAAATCCCGCCACAGCAAGAATGGAGATTCCGGCACAGGAGATAATAATACCCCAGAGAGTGCCGAAGACAATCCCCTCCAGCAAGACTCGGCGCAGGAGGATGCAGAAGCAAGCCCTCATGAGAGGGCGGCAGACGAAGAGGTTGAGGATCATAACTATATGCCTCCCTCCGAAGACGAAGCAAGCCTCAACAATGACGAATTCGTCGTACCTGAGGATCCCGTCGAACAAGAGCGTTTTAAATGCAGGATCATCGCCACGGCAAACAGCCTAAAGAAAAAGCAGCAGCAGCTTCAAGCTGATCAGGACCTGCTGGCCGATCGATGGACCGAGGTCCTCGCGGCCGAAGAGTATAAACTCGAACGCCCCTCCAAAAGCTATCCAAGACGCAAGCCGCTCCCCCGATTAGAGGAGGAAGCATACATACCTCAATCACCAGCGCACGATATGGCTGATCGACCACCCCGTGGTCGTGACAGAGAGGCATCCAGGCCCCCAGCCAAGACCGTACCCCGGCATTGCCCCAAAAGTACGAAGCCAAGAGGGAACGCGCCGGACTTGCGAGACATATTGGAGGACAAAGCAAGACAATCCAGATCCATCTACGGATCACGTGGGCGCCCCACGACCCATGACGAATATCGTCGCGCCGGATACAATAATCCCGGCCAGGCCGAGCACAGCAGACAGCGCTCTCTCGAGCTGCGTCACGATATTGCTCAATACAGAGGCGCCGCACACCCACTATGCTTCACTGACGAAGTAATGGATCATCAAATCCCTGAAGGGTTTAAACCCGTAGACATTGAATCCTACGATGGCACAACAGACCCCGCGGTTTGGATAGAAGATTATCTTCTCCACATCCATATGGCCCGCGGCGACGATCTCCACGCCATCAAGTATCTCCCACTCAAGCTTAAAGGACCAGCTCGGCATTGGCTTAACAGCTTGCCCGCAGAGTCAATTGGGTGTTGGGAAGACCTCGAGGCCGCATTCCTTGATAACTTCCAAGGCACGTACGTGCGACCACCAGACGCCGATGACCTAAGCCACATCATTCAGCAGCCAGACGAATCGGCCGGACAATTCTGGACACGGTTCTTGATGAAGAAAAATCAAATCGTCGATTGTCCGGATGCAGAGGCCCTTGCAGCCTTCAAACATAACATCTGGGACGAATGGCTAGCCCGGCACCTGGGGCGGGAAAAGCCGAAATCCATGGCAGCCCTCACATCATTAATGACCCGCTTTTGCGCGGGAGAGGACAGGTGGCTAGCTCGCAGCAACAATCTTCGTAAAAATTCTGGCAGTCCGGATACTAAGGACAACAACGGCAGGTCACGTCGAAACAAAAACAAACGCCGCATTAACGGCGACGATAAGGAGGATACGGCAGTCAACGCCGGATTCCGAGGCTCTAAACCCGGTCAGCGGAAGAAGCCATTCAAAAGAACCACTCCGGGTCCGTCCAATCTGGACCGAATACTCGACCGCTTATGCCAGATACATGGCACCTCTGAAAAGCCAGCTAACCACACTAATAGAGATTGTTGGGTGTTCAAGCAGGCCGGCAAGTTAATTGCCGAAAACAATGACAAGGGGCTAAACAGCGACGACGAGGAAGAGACCCGACCGCCGAACAATAGAGGACAGAAGGATTTTACCCCACAAGTGCGAACGGTGAATATGATAGGCGACCCATATACCCAAGAGGGAGAGGAAACGCGCACTAAGGGACGTCTACGCGATGGAGCCAGTCGCCCCGAAGTTCAATCCATGGTCCTCTTGTCCGATCACTTTCGATCAAAGAGACCATCTGACCAGCATACGTCATGGCGGATTCGCCGCATTGGTTTTAGACCCAATCGTCGATGGATTTCACCTCACGAGAGTCCTGATGGACGGCGGCAGTAGCCTAAACCTGCTTTATCAGGATACAGTGCGCAAAATGGGCATAGACCCCTCAAGGATTAAACCTACAAAGACAACCTTTAAAGGTGTCATACCAGGAGTGGAAGCCAACTGTACAGGCTCAGTCACACTGGAAGTGGTCTTCGGATCCCCGGATAACTTCCAGAGCGAAGAGTTAATCTTCGACATAGTCCCGTTTCGCAGCGGCTATCACGCTCTGCTCGGACGAACCGCGTTTGCAAAATTCAACGCGGTGCCGCATTATGCATACCTAAAGCTCAAGATGCCAGGCCCTCGTGGAGTCATCACGGTCAATGGGAATACGGAACGCTCCCTCCGGACGGAGGAACATACAGCGGCTCTCGCGCAGAAGTACAGAGTAGCCTCTTAAGGCAATTCTCCAGTCCGGCCATTAAACAGCCGGATACAGCAGAACGCGCCCGAAGCAATACCAACCAAGACCACCTGGCGCGATCAGAGCATGCGTAGCAATGCGGCCCCAACCCTCGCTCGCGCATGATCGCAATAATAACACTCCGCGTACATCATTACGCTTTGGAGATACCATGGGCACAGGGGAGGGGGCACGATCGCAACAGACCCAGAGTGCGGTTCGACCACACCGGGGGCTCGCAAGTGTGCCCCCTTTTTTACATTTTTTATTTTTCTCCTTTTATGTACACAGGACTCTGTTAACCAGAAGCCCTGTCCGGCGGCGAACCTGCCGAACTCATGATGCCACAGTCAGGGACTAAAGAAGGCTGCGACGAACACTCAGGTGGTCTCAATTATGAGCATTAAATTCGATTATATACACCAAGTCCACAGCTCACCCCTGGAGGGGGACATGTTTACTTAGTCCAAATCCCTTGCTTACCGCACTATTTGTATCAGTCCGCTCTACTAGCAGACTTTCTTTCATAAATAATGCAGCACCTTTTTGATTGCAATTGCATTACCTTTCATATATATATGCTCATTATATGACATCTTGTGCCCGTATATTTTGGTACGGCCTAATACGCCAGGGGCTTGTGTTCCCCACTCTATGGTGTGATAAGTCCGAACACTTTCACAAGTGCGGCACCCCGAACTTATAGCATTATATTAATCGGCTCCGAATCATGTCTTGGGTCAATAGTTGGGTTTGCCCGGCTCCCACGTTTTGGTGCCTTATGTTCCGTTCTGTCGGCTAAGGTGGCACTGGGAGAACCACTGCGATTGCGCCCCGGTTGAGCCGGGCGAGCGCCTCAGTGGAGAAAGCTAAAACTGACTGGCATGATAAGGCGAGAGACTGGTCGCTGTTCGAGAGGTTTTTTCGGGTCCTTAAAGACTCACGCCGCTTCGAGCGAAGTTCCGGACAATGTCCGACGAAGGCGTAGATAGCGCCCCGGATTCGGTCTTTCGAATACCAGGGGCTTCGCCGAAATTTAAAATTATAGAATTCTATGGCTAAGTGAGAGTGTTCAAGCATTATAAGTCTAGTTGCCTTGTTCGTTGTGTTGAGCGCCTCCCTCGATGGACCCAACAATGGGAAGAAGAGTGCTCAAGTTTATCCCGAACACCCCAGCACTCATGGCTTGGGGGCTGAAGCCAACGACTTGCCATCTCTCAGATTTTATAAACGGCCACACAGAAGGTAATATTTTAAATTAAAAAAGTGTTGCTCAAAGCGCACATGAACAAAGTTTCAGTGCACAGGATAATACATAGCAAATTCACTCAAAGATTACATTTCTGGGGCACTCATCCGCAATATCACGGGCTCCCTTCAGGACGGATTTATAATACATTTCGGGCATGCGATATTCCTTGCCCAGTGGCGGTGGGTCTGTGAGAAGCTTCTCCGCATCCAACTTGCCCCATTGCACCTTCGTGCGGGCGAGGGCCCGACGAGCGCCTTCAATACAGGCGGAGCGCTTGATGACATCCACCCAGGGGCATGCATCCACCAGCCGCCGCACGAGGCCAAAGTAGCTCCCAGGCATGGCCTGTCCAGGCCACAGCCGGACTATAAGGCCCTTCATGGCCTCTTCAGCTACCTTGTGGAGTTCGACCAGCTGCTTCAGCTGGTCGCTTGGGGGCACCGGGTGTCCGGCCTCAGCATACTGAGACCAGAAGACTTTTTCCGTCGAGCTCCCCTCCTTGCCACGATAGAATGCGGAGGCATCAGAAGCACTATGCGGCAGATCTGCAAATGCCCCTAGAGAGCTCCGAATGCGGGTAAGTGTCAGGTATTTTACATTAACATGCTTGCTTTGCATGAAAAATGCCTTACCTGCCGCTATTTTCTTTACATCTTCCACCTCCTGAAGGGCCTTATGGGCTTCGGCCTTGGCGGACTTGGCACTTTCGAGAGGCAAGGCAAGCTCGGACTCTCGAGTCTTGGAGTCATGCTCCAACCTCTCATGTTTCTCCATGAGAGCCTGGAGCTCTTGCCGTACTTCCGCCACCCGCGCCTCCTGCTTTTCTCTCTCTGCCCGTTCCGCGGCCGCACTGCGTTCGGCCGCGGACACAGCCTCCTTCAGGGCTGCCACCTCGTTAGTGGCCCCTGCAATACACATATTATCCTGGTTAATTATATTGCAACCAAAATCCTTTTCTGTAAGGTAACTATTCAAAGTGGTGTTATTCACCTTCTTTGTCCTCGAGCTGCTTCTTGGCATGGCCGAGCTCTTGCTTGGACCCCTCGAGATCCTGCTTTAGCACATCGACCTCCGCCGTTAGTGCGGCAGAGGTCAGCAGTGCAGCCTGCAAACCCATATTGACATATTTTAAGCAACCCTGCGTATATCTTGTTAGATCCTCAGTCCGGCTTTTTCTTTCCGAACACCGAACTAAGCATCAGGGGCTACTGTCTATGCGGTATTACATTACATAATTTTAACTTCTTACCTCAAAGCCTGTTAGAAGGCTGCTGCAGGCTTCGGTCAGCCCGCTTTTGGCGAGCTGAACCTTTTGAATCACCGCACTCATGATAGTGCGGTGTTCTTCCTTGATGGAAGCGCCTTTAAGCGCCTCCAACAAGTTATCCGGCACCTCCGGTTGGACGGAGGCCGCCGGTGTCACGGTCTTGCCCTTATTTCGAAGGGACCGCTTGCCGGACTCTGGAACCACTACGGGTTCCGATGTAGAGTCCGGCGCAAAGTCCGGGAGGCTGCCTGACGGCGCCTCCGGAGCCTCCTCCTGATGGGTCCCTCTTTGGGATCCCACCTCGGCGTCCTCATCGGCGCGTGGGGTAGAGGCAGTCGGAAGTGAATCCACATCCGACGGGGCCAACGACCCGCTCGATGAGTCGGGGAGATCATCATCGGCCGGACTACGGACAGAATGCGGCGTTAGAAGGACACTACGCGACATAAAAGATATTGCATATAAAGGATCCGGATACTTACGATCTTGCCGAACGCCTGGCCCTTGGAGGCCATTCATCCTCGCCAACGTCGGTGTTGGCGAAACTGTCCGGGGGGATAGTTCTCCCCCTCTTGGACCCTTCGGCCTCCCCTGTTGGGGAAGCCTTCCTCTTCTTTTCTCCCTCTTCTGGGAGAGAAACCTCCTCGTCTTCGGGGGAGGAGTCCGCCTCGTCGTCGGACACCTGATTGCGGGAACTCTTTCGAGTCCCCGTGGCCACCTTCTTGGCCTTCTTCTCCGGCACCACATGCGGTGCCGGAACCAGCAGCCCTGCTAAACGGGCGTCCACTGGGTCTTCTGGCATGGGAGCCGGGCTGATAAGCTGCCTGGCCTTCTCCATCCATTCCTGTCAAAGGAAAGGAAAGAATGAAACCCTCTTATGATCAATTCGATTACTACAAAGTGTCCCGTAATGGGGTTGAATCACTTACCTCGTCAGTTGGATACTGCGAGCTGAATCCGCGATCTTCCGTCGCGGACGCGGGGGCTTCGGCGCCCTTAAACAGCACCCTCCAGGCGCCTTCGTATGTCGTATCGAAGAGCCCGCTCAGCGCCTGGTGCTGTTCCGGATTGAACTCCCACAGATTGAATGCCCGTTCTTGGCATGGGAGAATCCGGCGGATGAGCATGACTTGGACCACGTTGACGAGCCTGAGCTTATTGCTCACCAGCTTCTGGATGCAGGTTCGGAGTCCAGTCACCTCCTTCGAATCGCCCCACAGCAAGCCCTTCTCTTTCCAGGAGGTGAGCTGTGTGGGGACGCCAGATCTAAACTCGGGGGCCGCCGCCCATGTGGGCTTGCGCGGCTCGGTGATGTAGAACCACCCCGATTGCCACCCCTTGACGGAGTCCACGAAGGCCCCTTCGAGCCAAAGGACGTTGGGTAATTTACCCAACATGGCGCCTCCGCATTCCGCTTGCGTGCCCAGCACAACCTTCGGCTTGACGTTGAAGGTCTTGAGCCACAGGCCGAAGTGGGGCCGGATGCAGAGGAAGGCCTCGCACACGACGATGAACGTCGAGATGTTGAGGATGAAGTTCGGCGCCAGATCGTGGAAATCCAGGCCGTAATAGAACATGAGCCCCCGGACGAATGGATGGAGCAGAAAGCCCAGTCCGTGGAGGAAGTGGGGAAGGAAGACGACCCTCTCGTGGGGCCCGGGGGTAGGGACGAGCTGCCCCTCGTCGGGCAGCCGATGCGCGATATCGCCGGAAAGATATCCGGCGCTACGCAGTCTGGTGATGTGCTCCTCCTTAACGGTGGAGGCCAACCATTTGCCTCCCGCTCCGGACATATTCGGAGGAGGTCGAGGCGAGATGCGCGAGCTTGGGCGTTGGAGCTTGAGTACGCGGAGATGGATAAGCAAAGGAGGAAGAAGGCGTAGGTGAGAAGGTAAATCCTTATCCCTTATATGTAGGCGGACGAAAACTGTGTGTCCCGCTGGCCTGATAAAACTCGCTTATCTCCCAAGCGCCACCATCAATGGCGCGGTTGGGTTACCCATGTCCGTATTGATGAGAATCCCGGAATAAGGGGAACACGATCTCTGCTTCGACAAGACGTGCCAAGGAAACTGCTTCGCTAAACGTGCTGAGGTGGTATAGTAAAAAAACGATTCAATCAAAGGCTTGGTAGCGGTGTGATGTCATGCCGCATAATACGTCAGCAGATTGGACTGGTGTACATTTTATTCTCTCTACGGTGGAATGTGGAATTTATTTTGCAGAGCCGGACACTATCCTGGTGTTCATGATCTTCTCTGGATTATTCAAGGGAGGAACCCGCCTTGCAATGCCGAACATTATGCGCGCCGGACTTATCGTCATTGAAGCCTAGTTCAGGGGCTACTGAGGGAGTCCTGTACTAGGGGGTGTCCGGACAGCCGGACTATCATCGTCCGCCGGACTCCAAGACTACGAAGATACAAGATTGAAGACTCTGCCCCGTGTCCGGATGGGACTTTCCTTGGCATGGAAGGCAAGCTTGGCGATACGGATATGTAGATCTCCTACCATTTTAACCGACTCTGTGTAACCCTAGCCTCCTCCGGTGTCTATATAAACCGGAGGGCTTTAGTCCGTAGGACACAACATACATTACAACAATCATACCATAGGCTAGCTTCTAGGGTTTAGCCTCCTTGATCTCGTGGTAGATCCACTCTTGTACTACCCATATCATCAATATTAATCAAGCAGGACGTACGGTTTTACCTCCATCTAGAGGGCCCGAACCTGGGTAAAACATCGTGTCCCTCGTCTCCTGTTACCATCCGCCTAGACGCACAATTCGGGACCCCCTACCCGAGATCCGCCGGTTTTGACACCGACAATACCCCCGGCAACAAACTTGTCCGGTAGGATACAATTGAAGTGCTCAAGTTCTCTAGCAAATGACTGTATCTCGTGAGCCTGCTCAACCACGGAGCGCTCTTCAGTCATCCTGTAATCATAGAATTTCTCCATGATGTACAGCTCGGTGCCGGCATCCGAGACCCCAAACTTGGCCTCGAGTGCGTCCCACATATCTTTTCCATTGTCAATTGACGCATAAGCATCAACTATGTTCTCACCAAGAACACTCAAGAGAGCAGCCTTAAACAAGGTATCCATTTTCTGAAAAGCTTGTGCCTGTTGGGCATCTTGCTCTCCTTCAGGTTTGCCAAGAGTGGCGTCATAGCAACTCATGGTTTGAAACCATAAGACTGCTCTCACGCGCCACCTCTTATAGTGGATACCCTCAAACATAGGAGGTCTCATGGAAGCAGCAAAACCATTCGAGGTAAATTGCCTATAATAAGGTTTTTGGATTGTTGGAAATATGAGCAATTTACCGAATGATTTTATTAACAGAAATAGTAGGTAAAACATGACTAAAATAGCAAATATAAAGTAAGTCATGCAAAGACAGAGAGAAGGTAAATATCGTCTGCATATATGAATTTGAGCTTAACACATCTAGAACAGACACTAGATGAACTTGCTTATACGACATAGAACCTAACATACGTAGGGCAGAAACTAGAACCAAGAACTATAGCAGGACTTCTAACAGAAAGGAGAAGAACACGTACGGCACAGCAGTAGCAGAAGCGCTGGACTTGGGGTCGGTGTCCTCGCCTTCCATGTCGTCGAGGAGGTCGTGGACGTCGGGGAAGAAGTCGTCGTCGGGGAAGTAGTCGTCGGCGACCGGATCGTCCGTGATGAAGCAGCCAGTAGTCGCGCAGAGCGCTTCCCAAAAACCTTATCACCCTTCTCACGTACAGGACTCAAAGAGTGTGGTTTCGGAGGCCTACTGTCCCGACCTGCGGTGCACGCCGCAAGCCGGGATGGAGAAGATCGTAGTAGCAGCGCAGTGCTCAGGAACCGGTGGCGAGAGGAAGAAGTAGTTCTGGTGCGTCTTGCTGAGAGGAGCGACCTCCCTTTTATAGGTGCAAGAGAAGGAGGCGAGAGGGCAGCGCCGGGAGCTGAAGGGACCGAGGAAGATGAAACGAACAGACGGCAGCTGAAGGGTGCAGCGTTCGCATTTAATCTCCACTACAGCAAAAACTTTCCATCTCCCGAGTGACCTTTCGTATACCCGTAATGCGTGGCAAAAATTTAGACATCGGCTCATTCCTGCAACCCGCGGCGCGTCGTGACGAGGCGTGGTGTGGCGAGGCGGGCGGCGGAGGAGGAGCGCGCGTGGATGACCCTCTTGTTCTCATGCTCATACAAGTGGGGAAGGAGCCTCCCTTATAAAGAGGTCCAACTCCCTCTAAACTAGCAATGTGGGACTAAACTTTAGTTCCACCCCTTGCCTTGCACAAATGGGCTGCGTGGGCCTCTAGGATTTATTAGGAATTTCTGAAACTGCTACTGGGCTAGGCCCAAAATGGACAGAATTCTAGCAATCCCCCACCAGATCCCAGAGGCACACAAAATTTGCCTTTGGTTCCAAAACATTGTTTTATATACCGGTACTGCAGTGGAGACTGTTAAGTTGAACTTCCACCTAGAACTCTATGGTACACTAGTAAGCAACTTGAACAGTGGACTGGGCCTTGAACTGCAAGTTTTCTGCGAATCTAGCTTCACATAAAGCCTTGACCGATACGTGGCTACCGTGGGTCTTCCCCGCGGGTGGAGCTTATGCGTCATACTCCGTGACCTTTCATGAGTTTACTAGAGAGAACCCTACTCTCATAGATTGCGATGTTTGACAATCAATCTCATATAGGTGTGTTCTTCAAAAGATGTTCTGCAGGACAACATCTCTGCTTCAAAGAGCCACTTAGAACACATTAAGATATACATCAACCTGCCATGCAGATTAGGAGAGTATTGCATCTTCATGGAGTGGTATTTTTAATAGTAAGGATACTCTCCTCCCAGTTGACCAACAGCTTGTCTTCCACATCTAATTCACGGGATCTCCGATCACAAAGAATAGGTTACCACTGTGAACAACTTATATTGTGGGTCTCATACCCATCTCCCTCGATGCATTATCTATCACATTACATGATAGACCCTTAGTGAAAGGATCTGCCCGATTTTTAGACGTTTGGATATAATCCAATGCAATAACTCCGGAGTTTCTCATTTTTCTCACAGATTTTAACCTTCTCTGTACGTGTCTTGATGACTTCATGTTATCCTTTGAGCTGCTCACTTTAGTGATCACAGTATGATTCTCATAGTTCATAAGGATACCCGGTACAGGTTTCTCAACTACCGGTAAGTCATTCAAGAGCCGGCGAAGCCAATCTGCTTCGATCGTAGCTGTATCTAGTGCTGTGAGTTCTGCTTCCATAGTTGACCTCGTTAAGATGGTCTGCTTGCAAGACTTCCAAGAAACAGCGCCACCTCCATGAGTGAACACATATCCGCTCGTGGCCTTTATCTCATCAGCATCTGAGATCCAGTTTGAGTCACTATACCCTTCAAGCACCTTTGGGTGCCCAGTATAGTGAATTCCATAATTTACAGTGCCTTTCAAATAACGCAAAACTCTCTCTAGAGCTTTCCAATGCACATCTCCCGGTTTTGAGACAAACCGGCTCAGCTTGCTAACTGCAAAAGAGATGTCAGGTCTTGTAGCACTGGCTAAGTACATAAGCGAGCCAATAATCTGAGAATACTTCAATTGATCTCTAGCAATTCTTCGATTCTTTTGAAGTAGCACGCTAGCATCATATGGTGTTGGAGAGGGCTTGCAGTCACTATAGCCAAAGCGACTCAAGATCTTTTCCACATAGTGAGATTGAAGCAAAGTAATCCCACCATCATCATCTCTCAACAACTTGATGTTCTAAATGACATCAGCCACTCCTAAATCCTTCATCTCAAAACAGCGAGATAGGAAATCCTTGACCTCCTTAATAACATTCAGATTTGTTCCAAAAATCAGTATGTCATCAACATACAAGCAAAGCATAACTCCCTCGCCCCCACCATGGCGATAGTACACACATTTGTCAGCTTCGTTCACAACAAAGCATGCAGCTGTTAAAGTTCTTTCGAACTTCTCATGCCACTGTTTGGGTGCTTGCTTGAGTCCATACAAAGACTTCAGCAACTTGCACACTTTCCCTTCCTGACCATCTATTACAAACCCATCTGGTTGTTCCATATAAATTTCCTCATCCAACTCTCCATTCAGGAAAGCAGTCTTAACATCCATTTGATGAACGAGAAGACCATGTGAGGCAGCTAGTGAAAGTAGAACTCGAATAGTGGTCAGTCGAGCCACAGGTGAGTAAGTATCAAAGAAATCTTCACCTTCCTTTTGGGTATAACCCTTAGCCACGAGCCGAGCCTTGTACTTTTCAATAGTACCATTAGGCCTAAGCTTCTTTTTGAATACCCATTTGCATCCTATAGGTTTGCACCCATAAGGATGATCAGTTATCTCCCAAGTTTCATTCGCCAAAATGGAATCCATCTTGCTACGAACTGCTTCCTTCCAGTAGTCAGCATCTTCAGATGCATAGGCCTCTGAAATAGAACTGGGAGTGTCATCTATGAGATACACAAGAAAATCATCACCAAAGGACTTTGCAGTCCTCTGTCTCTTGCTCCTAATAGGAACTTCATTGTTCTCCTCCGCAGGACTTTCAAAGTGTTCCATCGAAATGGCAGGTTCAGTAATTGTAACTGGTTCCTAATTCGATGAACTAGGCATCTCCTGATTAGATGAGGTAGCCATATCCTTCATGGGAAAGATATCTTCAAAGAAAGTCGCATCATTCGACTCCATGATCGTACCGACATGCATGTCAGGTACCTCAGAGTTTACAACCAAGAATCTATATCCAATGCTATGAAAAGCATATCCCAAGAAAACACAATCCACAGTCTTTGGTCCAAGTTCCCGCTTCTTTGGAATTGGAATATTGACTTTCGCCAAACAACCCCATGTTCGCAGATAAGAGAGTTTTAACCTTTTCTTCTCCCATTCCTCGAATGGAGTTATCTCTTTGTTCTTTGTGGGAACTCGATTTAAGACATGACATGCTGTCAATATCGCCTCCCCCCACCATGCCTTGGAGAGACCCGATGTGTCTAACATGGCGTTAACCAAATCAGTTAGAGTACGGTTCTTTCTTTCGGCCACCCCATTTGACTAAGGTGAGTAGGGAGGCGTCCTCTCATGGATTATACCATGTTCCGCACGAAAAGCATCAAATTCATTAGAAAAATACTCTCCACCACGGTCGGACCTAAGCCTCTTGATTTTCCGATCAAGTTGGTTTTCCACTTCAGCTTTATAGATCTTGAAAAAGTTCAAAGCCTCATCCTTAGATTTCAGAAGATACACACAGCAGTATCTAGTGGAGTTGTCAATTAACATCATGAAATATTTCTTTCCACCTTTTGTCAAAACACCATTCATTTCACATAGATCTGAATGTATAAGTTCTAGTGGTGCAAGATTTCTCGTCTCTGCAGTCACGTGAGATTTACGAGGTTGCTTAGCTTGCACACACACTTGACACTTAGATCCCTTAACGGTGGTGAAAGTAGGGATTAAGTTCAACTTCGCTAGTCGCGACATGCAACCAAAGTTAACATGACAAAGTCGTGAATGCCACACATTTGATTCACTATTGTTGCAAATATGATTAACAACTTTATTGCAAACGTCTGATAAGGATAAACGAAACAGGCCTCCTGACTCATAGCCTTTACCAACAAAGGTTCCATACTTGGATATTACAAATTTATTTGACTCAAAGACAAGCTTATAGCCATCTCTACACAGAAGAGATCCGCTAACAAGATTTTTATTGACGGAGGGGACATAATGCACGTTCTTCAGCCGCACGATCTTTCCCGAAGTAAACTTCAGATCGACCGTGCCAACACCACGAACAGAAGCACTTGAACCGTTGCCCATCAGCACGGTTGAAGTCCCCGCGGTCTGATAAGACGAAAACATGGAAATATCACCGCATACATGCACATTAGCACCCGTGTCAATCAACCAATCAGGAGAATGACATACTGAAAGAATAGTCGGAAATATACCATACCCAGCATCCTTCATGTCAATGTCTCCGATGACAACATTAGAGGTCTTGCCGCCTTTCCCAGGATGACGCTTGTCATAGCGATTGGGGCAACTAGGAGCCCAATGATCAGGATCTCCACACACATGACAAGCACCTTTCTTCTTGTCATTCTTCTTCTTGAAGTTCGTGTGCTGCACAGCCTTGTTCTTCCCATCAAACTTTCCTTTACCATCAAACTTGCCCTTGTTCTTGAACTTGTGGGACTGGAAGTTTTTCTTCTGTACCAAATTGGCACTAGATCCTCCCTCAATACCTCGAGCATGTGTGTCCTTTGCTCTCGCCTTTTCTTCCACATCAAGAGTGCCAATGAGATCCGGAACGGAAAACTCCTGTCTCTTATGCTTCAGTAAGGTAGCAAAGTTCCTCCACGAAGGAGGAAGCTTAGTGATGATACCCCCGGCAACAAACTTGTCCGGTAGGATACAATTGAAGTGCTCAAGTTCTCTAGCAAATGACTGTATCTCGTGAGCCTGATCAACCACGGAGTGCTCTTCAGTCATCCTGTAATCATAGAATTGCTCCATGATGTACAGCTCAGTGCCGGCATCCGAGACCCCAAACTTGGCCTCGAGTGCGTCCCACATATCTTTTCCATTGTGAATTGACGCATAAGCATCAACTATGTTCTCACCAAGAACACTCAAGAGAGCAACCTTAAACAAGGTATCCATTTTCTGAAAAGCTTGTGCCTGTTGGGCATCTTGCTCTCCTTCAGGTTTGCCAAGAGTGGCGTCATAGCAACTCATGGTTTGAAACCATAAGACTGATCTCACGCGCCACCTCTTATAGTGGATACCCTCAAACATAGGAGGTCTCATGGAAGCAGCAAAACCATTCGAGGTAAATTGCCTATAATAAGGTTTTTGGATTGTTGGAAATATGAGCGATTTACCGAATGATTTTATTAACAGAAATAGTAGGTAAAACATGACTAAAATAGCAAATATAAAGTAAGTCATGCAAACTGACAAAGAGAAGGTAAATATCGTCTACATATATGAATTTGAGCTTAACACATCTAGAACAGACACTAGATGAAGTTGCTTATACGACATAGAACCTAACATACGTAGGGCAGAAACTAGAACCAAGAACTGTAGCAGGACTTCTAACAGAAAGGAGAAGAACACGTACGGCACAGCAGTAGCAGAAGCACTGGACTTGGGGTCGGTGTCCTCGCCTGCCATGTCGTCGAGGAGGTCGTGGACGTCGGGGAAGAAGTCGTCGTCGGGGAAGTAGTCGTCGGCGACCGGATCGTCCGTGATGAAGCAGCCAGTAGTCGCGCAGAGCGCTTCCCAAAAACCTTATCACCCTTCTCCCGTACAGGACTCAAAGAGTGTGGTTTCGAAGGCCTACTGTCCCGACCTGCGGTGCACGCCGCAAGCCGGGATGGAGAAGATCGTAGCAGCAGCGCAGTGCTCAGGAACCGGTGGCGAGAGGAAGAAGTAGTTCTGGTGCGTCTTGCTGAGAGGAGCGACCTCCCTTTTATAGGCGCAAGAGAAGGAGGCGAGAGGGCAGCGCCGGGAGCTGAAGGGACCGAGGAAGATGAAACGAACAGACGGCAGCCGAAGGGTGCAGCGTTCGCATTTAATCTCCACTACAGCAAAAACTTTCCATCTCCCGAGTGACCTTTCGTATACCCGTAATGCGTGGCAAAAATTTAGACATCGGCTCATTCCTGCAACCCGCGGCGCATCGTGACGAGGCATGGTGTGGCGAGGCGGGCGGCGGAGGAGGAGCGCGCGTGGATGACCCTCTTGTTCTCATGCTCATACAAGTGGGGAAGGAGCCTCCCTTATAAAGAGGTCCAACTCCCTCTAAACTAGCAATGTGGGACTAAACTTTAGTTCCACCCCTTGCCTTGCACAAATGGGCTGCATGGGCCTCTAGGATTTATTAGGAATTTCTGAAACTGCTACTGGGCTAGGCCCAAAATGGACAGAATTCCAGCACCTTGGGCATCCCCAAGCTTAGGCTCTTGCCACTCCTTATTCCATAGTCCATCGAATCTTTACCCAAAACTTGAAAACTTCACAACACAAAACTTAACAGAAAACTCGTAAGCTCCGTTAGTATAAGAAAATAAAAACCACCACTTAGGTACTGTAATGAACTCATTATAAATTCATATTGGTGTAACATCTACTGTACTTCAACTCATCTATGGTTCATACAACTTAATACTAGCCATAGATTCATCAAAATAAGCAAACAACACATAGAAAACAGAATCTGTCAAAAACAGAACAGTCTGTAGTAATCTGTATCAAACGTATACTTATGGAACTCCAAAAATCCTACCAATTTAGGAATTCCTAATAAATTTGTATACCAATCCAGAGCAAAAAGAATCAGATCAGAAGCACGTTTCGGTGAATTAACAAAACTAATTTACTGGGTGCAAAAGTTTCTGATTTTCAGCAGGATCAACACAACTATCATCGTAAGCTATCCTAAAGGTCTTACTTGGCACTTTATTGAAATAAAAGCTATAAAACATGATTACTACAGTAGCATAATCATGTGAACACACAAAAACAGTAAGGATAAGTATTGGGTTGTCTCCCAACAGGCGCTTTTCTTTAATGCCTTTCTAGCTAGACATGATGATGACAATGATGCTCACATAAAAGATAAGAATTGAAACATAACGGGAGCATCATGAAGCATATGAGTAGCACTTTTAAGTCTAACCCACTTCCTATGCATAGGAATTTTGTGAGCAAACAACTTATGGTAACGATAATCAACTAGCATAGGGAGGTAAAACAAGCATAGCTTCAAAACTTGAAGCACATAGAGAGGAAACTTGATATTATTGTAATTCCTACAAGCATATGTTCCTCCCTCATAATAATTTTCAGTAGCATCATGAATGAATTCAACAATGTAACAAGCACCTAAAGCATTCTTTTCATGATCTACTAGCATAGAAAATTTACTACTCTCCTCATAAGCAAAATTCTTCTCATGAATAGTAGTGGGAGTAAACTCAACAAAATAACTATCATATGATTTAAAATTAGGATCAAGATGACAAGTTTCATGGTTATCATTATTCTTTAAAGCATACGTGTCATCACAATAATCATCATAGATAGGAGGCATGCTTTCATCATAGTAAATTTGCTCATCAAAGCTTGGGGGACAAAAGATATCATCTTCATCAAACATAGCTTCCCCAAGCTTGTGGATTTGCATATCATTAGCATCATGGATATTCAAGGAATTCATACTAACAACATTGCAATCATGCTCATCATTCACATATTTTATGCCAAGCATTCTATGTAATTCTTCTTCTAGTACTTGAGCACAATTTTCCTTCCCATCATTTTCACGAAAGACATTAAAAAGATGAAGCATATGAGGCATCCTTAATTCTACTTTTTTGTAGTTTTCTTTTATAAACTAAACTAGTGATAAAACAAGAAACAAAAAGATTCGATTGCAAGATCTAAAGATATACCTTCAAGCGCTAACCTCCCCGGCAACGGCGCAAGAAAAGAGCTTGATGTCTACTACACAACCTTCTTCTTGTAGACGTTGTTGGGCCTGCAAGTGCACAGGTTTGTATGACAGTAGCAAATTTCCCTCAAGTGGATGACCTAAGGTTTATCAATCCGTAGGAGGCGTAGGATGAAGATGGTCTCTCTCAAGCAACCCTGCAACCAAATAACAGAGAGTCTCTTGTGTCCCCAACACACCCAATACAATGGCAAATTGTATAGGTGCACTAGTTTGGCGAAGAGATGATGATACAAGTGCAATATGGATGGTAGATAAAGGTTTTTGTAATCTGAAATAATAAAAACAGCAAGGTAACTAATGATAAAGTGAGCGTAAACGGTATTGCAATGATAGGAAACAAGGCCTAGGGTTCATACTTTCACTAGTGCAAGTTCTCTCAACAATAATAACATAGATAGATCATATAACAAGCCCTCAACATGCAACAAAGAGTCACTCCGAAGCCACTAATAGTGGAGAACAAACGTAGAGATTATGGTAGGATACGAAACCACCTCAAAGTTATTCTTTCGGATCAATCTATAAAAGAGTTCGTACTAGAATAACACCTTAAGACACAAATCAACCAAAACCCTAGTGTCACCTAGATACTCCATTGTCACCTCAAGTATCCGTGGGCATGATTATACGATATGCATCACACAATCTCAGATTCATCCAACCAACACAAAGTACTTCAAAGAGTGCCCCAAAGTTTCTATCGGAGAGTCAAGAACGTGTGCCAACCCCTATGCATAGGTTCCCAATGTCACGAAACCCGCAAGTTGATCACCAAAACATACATCAAGTGGCACATGATATCCCATTGTCACGACAGATAATCACGGCAAGACATACATCAAGTGTTCTCATAAAAGACTCAATCCGATAAGATAACTTCAAAGGGGAAACTCAATTCATCACAAGAGAGTAGAGGGGGGAAAACATCATAAGATCCAACTACAATAGCAAAGCTCGGGATACATCAAGATCGTCATACCCTCAGCCCCGAGAGAGAACACGAGAGAGAGAGAGATCAAACACATAGCTACTAGTACATACCCTCAGCCCCGAGGGTGAACTACTCCCTTCTCGTCATGGATAGCGCCGGGATGATGAAGATGGCCACCGGTGATGGGTTCCCCCTCCGGCAGGGCGCCGGAACGGGCTCCCGAGAGGTTTTTGGTGGCTACAGAGGCTTGCGGCGGCGGAACTCCCAATCTATCTTCTGTTCTGGAAGTTTTAGGATACGTAGGTATATATGGGTGAAAGAAGTACGTCGGTGGACCGAAGGGGGGCCACGAGGCACGGGGGCGCGCCCTAGGCGGGTGGGCGTGCCCCCCACCCTCGTGGGCACCTCCCTTCTTCTCTGACGTGCACTCCAAGTCCATCGGGTGGCTTTCCTTCCAAAAATAACTTCTCCAGTTGATTTCGTTCCGTTTTGACTCTGTCTGATATTCCTTTTCCTCGAAACACTGAAATAGGCATAAAACAGCAATTCTGGGCTGGGCCTCCGATTAATAGGTTAGTCCCAAGAATAATATAAAAGTGGATAATAAAGCCCAATATTACCCAAAACAGTAGATAATATAGCATGGAGCAATCAAAAATTATAGATACGTTGGAGACGTATCAATGACTAGGTCCTAAACCTCCTTGATAATCAAATTGAGGATGCCCGTCGAAAATGATGTTCATGTGGTGGTGTGCATGGCATCACTAAACTCCTTGATTTAATCTTTAGTAAAGGCAAAGCTTGCATCTCCCACTCCATTGTTTCCTCACAGAACTCCTTAACCTCATGGAGATTCATTCACAGTGGAGAGGAAGAGGTCAACGTCAAAGGCAAAAGGAAGATGATAGAGAGTGCTTCAACTATCACCAGTCTGAGCATTGCTAAACAAACCCCAAAGTGGCTAAAACCTGAAGATTGATGGCACAAAATTAACGTTGATGCTAGTTTCTCGGCCGAGTCTGGCCAGGCTACACGGGGATCGATATGCAGGGATAATAAAGGGAACATTGCTGCAACTACCTGGGATCATGTTAATCGATGCAAGCGCAATGCAGAGGCCATTGCCTGCATTAAGGGCCTCAAGCTAGGTCTAAACTACTTTTTGTGCCCATCGCTGATCGAAACGGACTGTAGCTCTATTGTAAAGGCTTTCTAACCGGACAGAGTTAATTGCACAGAGGTATCACAATTGGGGCAAAGCAGATTGGTACCAAGTTTGGTAATTTTTACGTGTCAGTACCAACTTTATGGCGCGGCGTTGCAGAACGGACTAAACGACGTATAAACTCGTATTGACGGAGAAACTGACAGCAGGGCCCGCCTGTCAGGGGCTGACGTGGCATCTTCTTTTACAGAAAAACCCCACGGCTTATATTTAATCACACAAAGGGCCTCATTTGCGGAAAAAAATAAAAACCAGCAACTTTGGGGCGCGGCGTTGCAGAACGGACTAAACGACGTATAAACTCGTATTGACGGAGAAACTGACAGCAGGGCCCGCCTGTCAGGGGCTGACGTGGCATCTTCTTTTACAGAAAAACCCCACGGCTTATATTTAATCACACAAAGGGCCTCGTTTGCGGAAAAAAATAAAAACCAGCAAAAAGTCCTTCCTGGTGGGCGTACGGAACACGGGTGATTTTTCTTAGGGAAAACACCCGTGTTCACGTACGCCCATCCTTTCCCAACGTTGCCTCGGATGTCCCGTCGTTATGCCATCACGAAGGTGTTGGCCCGGTCCCGTGTATGTCTCGTGAGAAATTCTGACCCAACAGCCGAAGGTGGCTCGGGAAATAGGAAAGTACCCCGTTGCGTACACGATCCGACCGACGGTAAACAGTCGCAACGATGTCCCTCCAATGTCGCCTCCGCAAAAACGTTGCCCCTCGGTGGCAACGTCATCGCTGTCCCGGTCTCCTGTACGTCTCAAGTGAAATTCTGACCCAACAGCCGAATGCGGCTCGGGAAACAGGAAAGTAGCCCGTTTCGTGCATGATAAGACCGTCCGACAACGTTGCACCGATGTCCCGATAAAGTTGCCTTCGGAAAATCGTTGCATCCGTAGCTTTATTGCTGCTGGTGTGACACGCGTGATTTGGCCTTGCAGGACGCCTTCGTGCAAGTGATCCTCCCGTGCTCTGCACGGGCGGAGGCTTGGTTGGTTTGACCGCTTGTTGGCTACTAAGCGCATGAGTAAAAGTGGATAATAAAGCCCAATATTACCCAAAACAGTAGATAATATAGCATGGAGCAATCAAAAATTATAGATACGTTGGAGACGTATCAATGACTAGGTCCTAAACCTCCTTGATAATCAAATTGAGGATGCCCGTCGAAAATGATGTTCATGTGGTGGTGTGCATGGCATCACTAAACTCCTTGATTTAATCTTTAGTAAAGGCAAAGCTTGCATCTCCCACTCCATTGTTTCCTCACAGAACTCCTTAACCTCATGGAGATTCATTCACAGTGGAGAGGAAGAGGTCAACGTCAAAGGCAAAAGGAAGATGATAGAGAGTGCTTCAACTATCACCAGTCTGAGCATTGCTAAACAAACCCCAAAGTGGCTAAAACCTGAAGATTGATGGCACAAAATTAACGTTGATGCTAGTTTCTCGGCCGAGTCTGGCCAGGCTACACGGGGATCGATATGCAGGGATAATAAAGGGAACATTGCTGCAACTACCTGGGATCATGTTAATCGATGCAAGCGCAATGCAGAGGCCATTGCCTGCATTAAGGGCCTCAAGCTAGGTCTAAACTACTTTTTGTGCCCATCGCTGATCGAAACGGACTGTAGCTCTATTGTAAAGGCTTTCTAACCGGACAGAGTTAATTGCACAGAGGTATCACAATTGGGGCAAAGCAGATTGGTACCAAGTTTGGTAATTTTTACGTGTCAGTACCAACTTTATGGCGCGGCGTTGCAGAACGGACTAAACGACGTATAAACTCGTATTGACGGAGAAACTGACAGCAGGGCCCGCCTGTCAGGGGCTGACGTGGCATCTTCTTTTACAGAAAAACCCCACGGCTTATATTTAATCACACAAAGGGCCTCATTTGCGGAAAAAAATAAAAACCAGCAACTTTGGGGCGCGGCGTTGCAGAACGGACTAAACGACGTATAAACTCGTATTGACGGAGAAACTGACAGCAGGGCCCGCCTGTCAGGGGCTGACGTGGCATCTTCTTTTACAGAAAAACCCCACGGCTTATATTTAATCACACAAAGGGCCTCGTTTGCGGAAAAAAATAAAAACCAGCAAAAAGTCCACGCGCTCGTGAGGATTCGAACCCGCGACGGGTTGACCGAGGGATGGTAGCGAAGACCACTACACTACGACACTCCAGTTGATAAATCAGACGCTTGAACAATTTTATACTACATGTTCCAAACCATTTTTGTTGCCGGAAAACTGTTTCGTTTTTTTAATGCTTTTTTGTTTTGTATTTCTTTTATATTTTAGGACACGTTCTGGTCTTCTTCCGGTTTTCATTTTTTAAACTTTTGCGCATCTCTTTTATATATAGGTTTTGTAATAAATGGTGTGCATTATTTCAATACTTTGGACATTTTTAAAATTTACACCAAACTTTTTTCTATGAGGCATTTTTTCAGATATTGTATATTAAAAAAATGCAATTTATATAACAAAATTGTTCATTGTATATTATACAATAGTATTCAGTGTGTATTTGTACAATAATATTCAGTGTGTATTTTCAAAAAATGTCGCATAATATAAAAAGTTCAATATATATGTATGTATATATATTAAAAAAACGTCACCATATATTTTAAATATGTTCATCTAAAAATTAAAAAAGGTGTTCATATATTATTCAGTATAAATAATTTCAGTGTGTATAACAAACTGTTCATATATTATACAATAGTGTTCAGTATGTATTTATAAAATAATTTTCAGTGTGTATTTACAAAAAATATCGCATAATAAATAGTTCAGTATAAATTTAAAATATGTCGAGTACTGAGAAAATGTTCACCGTTTACTACAAAACCTATATAAAAAAGAAATGTGCGTAAATAAAAGAAATGGAAAACTGGAAGAATACCCAAGATCTAAAAAGATAAAAGAAAATTAAAAATGATTTTACACAATAACTTTTTAATACATGTCAAACCTTTTTTGAAATGTACATGTATTGAGTTGAAACTGATGCGTGGGACACACCTGTCAAGGGCCACATTTCAAAAAAGGCATCAATTATCAGTGTGTACATTTCAAAACCTATATAGAAAAGAAATACGAAAACCTATATATAAAAGAGATGCGCAAAAGTTTTAAAAAGGAAAACCGGAAGAAGGCCAGGATTTGTCTTAAAAGATAAAAGAAATACGAAACAAAAATATATAATATAAAAACATTTAAGCATCAGCTTTATCTGAACGAGTGGCGTAGCGCAGTAGTCACTTGGCCTTTCCCTTGGGCAACCCGTCGCCGGTTCGAATCCTCACAGGCGCGTTATTTATTTTTGCAGGTTTCGAGTTTTTTCCGCAAACGAGGCCCTTTGTGTGATTAAATATAAGCCGAGGGGGTTTTCTGTAAAAGAAGATGCCACGTCAGCCCCTGACAGGCGGGCCATGCTGTCAGTTTCTTCGTCACTACGAGTTTATACGTCGTTTAGTCCGTTCTGCAACGCTGCGTTCCAAAGTTGGTACTGACACGTAAAAGTTACCAAACTTGGTATCAATCTGCTTCCAATGCCCCAATTATGGTACTTCTGTGCAATTAACTCAATCGGACAGGTCTACTCTAGATCACATTGCAAAAGGAGTTCTTTCGTATGACCTCGGAGGGCAGAGCAGAATTGCCAAGGTGCAAGGTCAGCATAGAAGAAAAAATGGCCGCCCATAATTTAGCTCAACTAAGTCGAAGAGAGTTGTGTGGTAGGGTTTTGCGGCCTGCGTGTTGGACTCGATCGTGCGTGATTGTAACAACAACAATATTTCTCAAGTTTTTTTAGCAACCAATATTAAACCCAATAACAGTCGCGTAAGGGCATCTCCAGCCGTTGGCCCCCCAGGGGGCGTCTAAAAGCGCCGCCTGGGGGTGAGCCGGCGAAAAAAAAGGCCCTGGGGGCGAGTCCTCGCCCAGCCGTCGACCCCAGGGCCGCCTACAGGTGAGTTTAAAAAAAAAGGGGGGGCGCCGTTCGGCGAAGTTATGACAAAGAGCAGTTAAATTTCGTCCGAACATGGCCAAATTCGCCCATTTTCATTACATTAAGCTAATCTAAAAAAGAAAGGCGCTGAAGTCGTCGCCGTCGTCGCTGCCATCGTCGTCGTCGCTGCCATCGTCGTCGTCGACGACCTTCTCCTCCTTGACGCGCACGCCCCGGCTGGACCCGACATCGCCATGGTGGACTGGCGGCGGCGCGTCGTCCTCGTCGCTGTCGCACAGGACGACGACTCCGTCTTCGTCGCGGCCGCGTCGGCGCTCCTCGAAGCGGCGCAGTTCGGCGCGCTGGCGCTCCTTCGCCTTCTCCCGGCGCGCCTTCTCCATCGCAATGGAGTCCTGGCGCGCCCATTCCAGGGCCGCGTCGTCGTCGACGAGCTCCGCCTTCACCGGCGCCAGTCCCGGCTCCGTCTTCACCGTCGCCAGTCCCGGCTCCGTCTTCGGCTTGACGAAGCGCGGAGGAACCGAGGACGAAGCGCGCCGGCCGCCCTCGTGGATGACGATGCCGGCGCTGCGAGTGCGCCGACCGAGCGGCGACTCCGCCGCAGGCTCGGCCTTGACGGCGAGCAGGGCCGGAGCGCCGGAGGAGTGCGAGGAGGATCGGGAGGAGGAAGAGGAGGAGGAAGACCCGAACCGCCTTGGCGCCCATGCCCCGACGCGCCGGTGCGTCGCCGGGGGGTATGCCAACGGCGGGTCGTTGCCGCCCTCGAGGTGCGTGAGCACGCCCTCGAGTGTGCGGCCGGGGACGCCCCACCAGAGGTGGCGCCCCTTGCTGTTCTGCCGCCCACCGACCACCGGCGCGCCGTTGGTGGACACCAGACGCTGCTGCTGGCGGCGCTTGAAATACGCCGCCCAGGCGGCGTGGTTGTCGGCGGCGTACTGGGGGAGGGTGTTGGAAATATGCCCTAGAGGCAATAATAAAAGTATTATTATATTTCAATGTTCATGATAATTGTCTTTTATTCATGCTATAACTGTATTATCCGGAAATCGTAATACACGTGTGAATACTTAGACCACACTATGTCCCTAGTAAGCCTCTAGTTGACCAGCTCGTTGTGATCAACAGATAGTCATGGTTTCCTGACTATGGACATTGAATGTCGTTGATAACGGGATCACATCATTAGGAGAATGATGTGATGGACAAGACCCAATCCTAAGCATAGCATAAAAGATCGTGTAGTTCATTTTGCTAGAGCTTTGCAAGTGTCAAGTATCTCTTCCTACAACCATGAGATCGTGTAACTCCCGGCTACCGTAAGAGTGCCTTGGGTGCATCAAACGTCACAACGTAACTGGGTGACTACAAAGGTGCATTACAGGTATCTCCGAAAGTAGTTGTTGGGTTGACACGGATCGAGACTGGGATTTGTCACTCCGTATGACGGAGAGGTATCTCTGGGCCCACTCGGTAATGCATCATCATATTGAGCTCAAAGTGACCAAGGAGTTGGACACGTGATCATGCATTACGGTACGAGTAAAGTGACTTGCCGGTAACGAGACTGAACAAGGTATTGGGATACCGACGATCGAGTCTCGGGCAAGTAACGTACCGATTGACAAAGGGAATTGCATACAGGGTTTGATCGAATCCTCGACATAGTGGTTCATCCGATGACAACATCGAGGAGCATGTGGGAGCCATCATGGGTATCCAGATCCCGCTGATGGTTATTGACTGAGAGTGTCTCGGTCATGTCTGCATGTCTCCCGAACCCGTAGGGTCTACACACTTAAGGTTCGGTTACGCTAGGGTTGTAGGGATATGTATATGCAGTAACCCGAATGTTGTTCGGAGTCCCGGATGAGATCCTGGACGTCACGAGGAGTTCCGGAATGGTCCGGAGGTAAAGATTTATATATGGGAAGTCCTATTTCGGGCATCGGGACAAGTTTCGGGGTTATCGGTATTGTACCGGGACCACCGGAAGGGTCCCGGGGGTCCACCGGGTGGGTCCACCTGCCCCGGGGGGCCACATGGGCTGTAAGGGGGTGCGCCTTGGCCTAATGGGCCAAGGGCACCAGCCCCACATGGGCCCATGCGCCTAGGGTTCAAGGGGGCAAGAGTCCTAGGAGGGTAAGGCACCTCCTAGGTGCCTTGGGGGGAGGGAAAACCCCCCTTGGCCGCCGCACCCCCTAGGAGATTGGATCTCCTAGGGCCGGCCACCCCCCCTTGGCACCCCTATATATAGTGGGGGAGAGGAGGGACTTCATACCTGAACGCCCTGGCCTTTGGTTGCCTCCTTCTCCCTCCCCAACACCTCCTCCACCTCCATAGTGCTTAGCGAAGCTCTGCCGGAGTACTGCAGCTCCATCAACACCACGCCGTCGTGCTTCTGCTGGTGCCATCTCCCTCAACTTCTCCTCCCTTCCTTGCTGGATCAAGAAGGAGGAGACGTGGCTGTTTCGTACGTGTGTTGAACGCGGAGGTGCAGTCCGTTCGGCGCTGGTCATCGGTGATTTGGATCACGTCGAGTACGACTACATCATCACCTTGCAAGCTTCCGCACGTGATCTACAAGTGGTATGTAGATGCAAACTCTCTACCTAGACTCGTTGTTTAGATGAACTCATAGATGGATCTTGGTGAAATCGTAGGAAAAATTTTAATTTTCTGCAACGTTCCCCAACAGTGGCATCATGAGCTAGGTCTATGCGTAGTTCTCTTTGCACGAGTAGAACACAACTTTGTTGTGGGCGTGGATTTTGTCATCTTACTTGCCTCTACTAGTCTTTTCTTGCTCAACGGTATTGTGGGATGAAGCGGCCCGGACCAACCTTACACGTACTCTTACGTGAGACCGGTTCCACCGACTGACATGCACAAGTTGCATAAGGTGGCTGGCGGGTGTCTGTCTCTCCCACCTTAGTTGGAGCGGAATCGATGAACAGGGCCCTTATGAAGGGTAAATAGAAGTTGACAAAATCACGTTGTGGTGATTCGTAGGTAAGAAAACGTTCTTGCTAGAACCCAATTGCAGCCACGTAAAAGATGCAACAACAATTAGAGGACGTCTAACTTGTTTTTGCAGCGATTGATCATGTGATGTGATATGGCCAGAAGTTGTGATGAATGATGAATTGTGATGTATGAGATCATGTTCTTTGTAATAGGATTCATGACTTGCATGTCGATGAGTATGACAACCGGCAGGAGCCATAGGAGTTGTCATTATTTTTTTGTATGACCTGCGTGTCATTGAATAACGTCATGTAAACTACTTTACTTTATTGCTAAACGTTAGTCATAGAAGTAGAAGTAGTCGTTGGCGTGACAACTTCATGAAGACACGATGATGGAGATCATGATGATGGAGATCATGGTGTCAAGCCGGTGACAAGATGATCATGGAGCCCCGAAGATGAAGATCAATGGAGCTATATGATATTGGCCATATCATGTCACAACTATAATTGCATGAGATGTTTATTATGTATTATGCATCTTGTTTACTTAGGACGACGGTAGTAAATAAGATGATCCCTTATAAAATTTCAAGAAGTGTTCTCCCCTAACTGTGCACCGTTGCTACAGTTCGTCGTTTCTAAGCACCACGTGATGATCGGGTGTGATGGATTCTTACGTTCACATACAACGGGTGTAAGACAGTTTTACACAGCGAAAACACTTAGGGTTAACTTGACGAGCCTAGCATGTGCAGACATGGCCTCGGAACACGGAGACCGAAAGGTCGAACACGAATCGTATAGAAGATACGATCAACATGAAAATGTTCACCGACGATGATTAGTCCGTCTCACGTGATGATCGGACACGGGCTAGTCGACTCGGATCGTGTAACACTTAGATGACTAAAGGGATGTCTAATCTAAGTGGGAGTTCGTAATTTGATTAGAACTTTATTATCACTAGTAAGCTTGCACGTGCAACGCACGTCTCAGCTAATACATTTTTCAGAGATACATCAACTCCCGATCAAATACTATCATATGCTTATAGTTCTTGATGCTAGTGTAAAAAATGACAACAACAAAAAACAACCAATGTAACATTCTTCAAAATAACAATTACAATATGGTGGCTTAAGTTGAGTTTGATCAATCTGTACACTCTATTTTTCTTTCTTCTAAAGCAGCATATAGCTCTCTCAAGAGAGAACCACAAGTATGATGTACCACAGATGCTTCTTATCATCGACCCCTCTCTACGAGTCTTGGATCTCATATTAAGCTCAAGACAACCAGCTCTGCTCTACAATAGTAGTACAGCCACAGTTACTTTGGCTACATGCGCTACAGATGCTAAGGCTGAAGCGGCCATGCAAGCAAAATACATGCTTGCCTTATCTCATCCAATACTTTTGTTGTTATGCAGGCAATAAACTCCCAAAACACAAGTATGAATATGAATCGACACAAATGGCAATCAAGACCCACTATCAGTCTCATTAACCAAAACACAAGTATGAATAAAAATATGTTTTTACATGGAATAAATATGTTTTTTAAGAATAAAATTTGTGCTGCTACTTTTGAAATGATGATGTTTGTAGGATAATTGCAACCAACAAAGGTGTTCGACAGCAGTTTCTTCAATTTGTGAATAAAAGCGTCATACAAATGTCGTATTTAGATTAAGACTCAATTAGAAACAGTAATTTCCTTATTTCATATTCTCACAACTCTTTTTATTTAAGTCATGCGTCTCCTCAATCATTTATATCCAGTACCGGATCTTCTTCAACTCAAGTATTTTCATATACCCCAGACTCAACACTCAACGTAAGGCCAGAATAACCTTCTCCATCTTCTCTTCTACCCTCCTACTCCACATGCGCCACCCCACATTGCTGCAGTTCAAATGGAAGACGGTCGGTAAGTAGTCTTGATTAGATCCACCTGAGGAGCTTGAACCACAACAGATCCACCCGAGCAACTTTGATATATTTGCTTTGCAGCTGTCATGTATCCTGATTTTGGATCTGATCTGTACTGTGGTTAGAAGATGTATCATCTAACAAAATGTCAATAAATCACAAAGTAAAAAAACTAAATTCTAGAAGAAATATAACTGGGAAACTGATTAAAAGATAAAGACTATTCTAGTTACATTGCATTGTGTACGGCAAGCTTAAGCTATTTGATCTCCCACTAATTGATTGGAGCAAAGAGCCTCTGTCACATACTAAGCCATCTGATCCATGACTGATCAATTGACCATGATTCAAAATTACAAATACTGGAAGCACTATTACCCCTGCAGCTTAGCAGGATGAACATCATAAAGTACTTTTGTACAAAAAATGACACCAAATAGACAATGTCACTAAGGGGAAACATTAGTACTAAGAAGGAAATCGACACAAGATGGGGGAATGGATTTAGACCTCGTTGGGACTAAACAACCTGACGAGGCAACATTGAAGGTCGATCCCTCTTTCGACTTAAACATGCAACCATAGTGCAACCAAATTTTAGTGATGTGGCCGATATAAGATTTCAAACATTTTACTTGAGTTGGTAAAAAGTAAATGAAAGACTAAAAAACGCTGGTCAGGCCCTATGCTCAACTGATAATGGCAGGCTAACACTTCCGCCAACACAAAGGAAGTTCTAGCTCGTACAGGTGAACATGCACTACAAGCCTACAAAATATACTTCCATCTCAGGTTTTAAAAGTTTTCGTCGAACCTTTTGCTCCCATATCCTATGCTACTTTTTAGGCCTTAAGGGACTATACTAATTGGCATTTACTACTTCCTCTGATCCATAATAAGTGTCGCAGTTTTGAACTAAGGTCGAACACCTTAGTTCAAAGCTGCGACACTTATATTTGGATCGGAGGGAGCACAAACTAAGGGTAAAAGGAAATCTACAAAATTGTAACCAGCTAGTGTTGTACTGCAACCTTTAGTATAGATACCTGAACACAAATGGAAAAAATGGAAATTAGTAGACATATATCACATCATCATAAAATTTACTTGGAAGTGACCAATATTTCTTAAACATCTCAACTAAATCAAAACTTGAGAAGCAAAAGTTCATCTCCTTGATGCCTTCATCATAGAGGAGGTCACACATCTGCACTTTGCAAACCAACCAAAAAAATTCGGATCCAGTAGAGGGAAGCCAACTAATGAGATGAGGGTGATGGTTAGTTGTGGGGTCGACAATCCGGTGAGGGTTCGGTGACTGCCAGCGGCAAGGCCAGGAAGCAGCGTCGTGGTGATCGTGGAGCCCGCAGGTCTGAGCCGCCATGCATGTCCATCGGACCCATGCACAGCTGCAGGATTTGGAGAGCGAGTGGCCAACTGGCCGCGACATCGCTAGCAAAGAGCACTTCATGGTCAAGACTAAAGCAACCTCACCCTCCCAAATCATTTTTCCACTAATTTTACAAGGACACAGATGATTCAGATATTTATATGTATAGTTTTTCTAGAACTATTTGACATTTGGAAAATTATTATTCATGCGGGTGCATGTATGAATTTCTCCTATGCAGCTTGCTAGTTTTCTTCACCACCCAATTCCATTACCACTGAATCCGATCAGAAAAATAACAAGCTCACTAAATTGAATGCAGTGTGCATCAACATAATAACTCGTTAATATATAGCTCCGTGATCTCCAAAAATGAATGTAGACATTCAGTTTTAAAGGCTGCATTTCTTTTAGTTCTTTCAAGAGACTGGCAGAAACATTGCCTTTGAATTACAAAAATAGAGTATGTTTAACAGTCATTTACATGCTTATTTCGTTGTAGTGGCAACCCAATGGGAGAACCTTTTCCGTACTTGCACATTGGACTCGCGCTTTTTAACAAAAGGACATTCACTGAATGAAAAGGAAATAATTGACGAAACAAATGTTGTGGTTAATTACCTGAAGCATACTACACATACTTAAATGTAAATGTGTTTGTCAACAGATTGTGCCACACATTTAGTCAAATCTAGATTGCAATGCACCCCTTCATTTTTTCCTCCATAATAACTTGATCTGCATGAAAGCATCCAAATTGAGAACAAACAAAGGATACGTAAAAAGACATTTAAATATCTGGAACAAGTCAAAAATAATACTTGAAAAATAAGAACAGAACAAAAATGAAAAAGGAACACATAAGAAATGAAATGTGAGTTATATAGTATTTTATTACCAACATGGCATCACTCAAAGATAATACTTGTCAAAGAACAGCTTGATCAGGCACAAAGACCTAGACATGTGCAAGAGAAGGGAATCAACACATAAAATTTAACCTGAATCTACCTCAACCATGAGCAAGTACGAGCACTGCTCCTTGCCTTGAGTAAGTGCTTGCTCTGGTTTAGTTTGCCCCAGCACAACAGAGATCTTCCCTGGATGACATAGATTTAATATATGTTCTCCTCCTAGTACTAAAAATAGGACTACATGGCTTCCTAGCGATTTAAAGCTAACAGAGATCAGAGAGCAAACTAATTTCACCAATTTATCACTGTAATCTCTATTGAATACAACACTTTGCCACATCTTGTATTATCTATATGGCATTGCTAAAGTGATTCTAATCTGAAAAAAGAATAAAAAAAAATCCAACTTTGCCATGTTGAACAGCATCCGTAGTATTGCATGATGTAGTGACCCAAAATTAGTAGCACTATAATTGGATGGTTCAAACTCATGTGTCGGATGTCCTAAAAGTTCAGACTTGTACTAAAAAAATAAGGAAATTCCACAATATATCTTAAAAATGTAACTATGGATGGATTGAACAACCAAATTGCTACCTGATAGAGCAAAATTCCATATGCTTTCTGTTTTTTAAACCTAGTTCGAGGTGGATTCCATATTCTAACTGCACTTTACGGGAATGGATCTACAATCATATTAAGAGGTTCCTTTCATCTTGAGCTGGTGCTTCAGCTGTTGGAACACTTAAGCTCAGATCTTCAGTATGATTTTCTTCAACTGTAGGATCGAACAAAACCTACATGATAGATTGCTTACATTGATTAATAATCAATCAAGCAATTTTGAAAACTTCAGTTATCTTGCTGGAGCATGTAATCTATGGGCCTGTTGTAGTGGTCCACTCCTTCCTGGTTCACCTTCCCAGTCCCATCTACAGTTTTATCATACACAGCTCTACATCAGAAACTACTTTTGATCCAGGAAAAATAATATTGGATCGAAAATTAGCAAGCTGCTGTGGTTGGAGGAGGGATCAGGGCACATATATACCTGGGAAAATCCTCCACCAGGAGATCGAGAACCGGTACGCGTCGAAGCCCATTTCCTTCATTATGCTCACATCCTCCTACACACACCTCAGAGTAAAAGACCTCTGTCAAACATCAGGATACCACCAAGAAACACCAGAAAAACATAGCAGTCAGGACGATTGTTCATACAGTATAATACACACCTTGTACCTATGGTACTCATCGACCATCACGTCGGCGGTGCCATTGCCGGCGATCGTCCCCGGTATGGCTGCAAAGGCGTCCCAGATGCTGGGCCTGCGCCCGCCCTGCCTCGCCATGCCCTCCACCTGGTACGCCGACGCGGCCGTCCCGAACACGAACCCAGCTGGGAAGCCCCGCCGGCTCAGCCCGCCCGTGTTGTGGATCTCCGGGTTGGGCCCGTCGCATTGCGGCTCCGGGGCGGCGGGAGGACGTGGGGGTGTGCGTTGGCGGCTAGGGAACCTGCGGGCCGCGTCGAAGGGCGGGGGCGGCGGCTCGGCGACCTGCGGACCACGGCGAAGGGCGGCTCCGGGGCGGCGGCTCGGCGACCTGCGAGCCGCGGCGAAGGGGATCCTGCGGCGCAGGGCTGCTCCGGCGGCGGCTTGGGCGCGATGGACGGGCTCGACGGCGGCTCCCGCGACGAAGGGGATCCCGCGGCGAAGGGCGTGGCGGGCGGCTCCGGAGGAATGGAGGAGCGGCGGGAGGCTCGGGAGGAGCGGCGAGGAACGGGAGAGGGCGAACGGCGGGGGAGGAGGAGCAGGGGCGAGAGGTCGAGGTCGTGCGGGTGGGGCGAGAGGACGTCGGGGCGTGCGTTGTTTGCTTTTTTTCTGAACGGCGGGGCAGTTTTATCGAGGGATGGCTTGAAGCGTTAAACTCGATGCGTGGTTTGTGGCTTAATGCGTGGCTTGTTGTGTTAAACACGGGATGATTATGGGCCATCAGATATTATAGATGGACGGATAAAATTGTTTGGATCTGCCCCTTTCTTTCTTTTATAGTGGTAGTAGATGAACTTAGTCTAAAACCTTTGCAAATATGTCTTGTAGATCAATGGCCAACGCTAATGTCAACATGAACTTCAACGCGTTCCTAGAGAAAACCAAGCTGAAAGATGATGGCAGCAACTATACGGACTGGGTCCGGAACCTGAGGATCATCCTCATAGCTGCCAGGAAACAATATGTCCTAGAAGGACCGCTAGGTGACGCTCCCGTCCCAGAGAACCAAGACATTGTGAATGCTTGGCAAACTCGCGCTGATGATTACTCCCTCGTTCAGTGCGGCATGCTTTACAGCTTAGAACCGGGGCTCCAAAAGCGTTTTGAGCATCACGGAGCATATGAGATGTTCGAAGAGCTGAAACTAGTTTTCCAAGCTCATGCCCGGGTCGAGAGATATGATGTCTCCGACAAGTTCTACAGTTGTAAGATGGAGGAAAACAGTTCTGTCAGTGAGCACATCCTGAAGATGTCTGGGTTGCACAACCGTATGACCCAGCTGAACATTAACCTTCCAGATGAGGCGGTCATTGACAGAATCCTCCAGTCGCTCCCACCAAGCTACAAGAGCTTTGTGATGAACTACAACATGCAAGGAATGGAAAAGACCATTCCTGAATTGTTCTCGGTGCTGAAGTCAGCAGAGGCTGAAATCAAGAAAGAACATCAAGTGTTGATGGTCAATAAGACCACTAAGTTCAAGAAGGGCAAGGGTAAGAAGAACTTCAAGAAGGACGGCAAAGATGTTGCCGCGCCTGGTAAGCCAGTTACCGGGAAGAAGTCGAAGAATGGACCCAAGCCTGAGACTGAGTGCTTTTATTGCAAGGGGAAGGGTCACTGGAAGCGGAACTGCCCCAAATACTTAGCGGATAAGAAGGCCGGCAACACCAAAGGTATATTTGATATACATGTGATTGATGTGTACCTTACCAGTAATCGTAGTAACTCCTGGGTATTTGATACCGGTGCCGTTGCTCATATTTGTAACTCACAGCAGGAGCTGCGGAATAAACGGAGACTAGCAAAGGACGAGGTGACGATGCGCGTCGGGAATGGTTCCAGAGTCGATGTGATCGCCGTCGGCACGCTGCCTCTACATTTACCTACGGGATTAGTTTTAAACCTCAATAATTGTTATTTAGTGCCAAGTTTGAGCATGAACATTGTATCTGGATCTCGTTTAATACGAGATGGCTACTCATTTAAGTCTGAGAATAATGGTTGTTCGATTTATATGAGAGATATGTTTTATGGTCATGCTCCGATGGTCAATGGTTTATTCTTAATGAATCTCGAGCGTAATATTACACATGTTCATAGTGTAGATGCCAAAAGATTTAAAGTTGATAACGATAGTCCCACATACTTGTGGCACTGCCGCCTTGGTCACATTGGTGTCAAGCGCATGAAGAAGCTCCATGCCGATGGACTTTTAGAGTCTCTTGATTATGAATCGTTTGACACGTGCGAACCATGCCTCTTAGGCAAAATGACCAAGACTCCGTTCTCCGGAACAATGGAGCGAGCAACCAACTTGTTGGAAATCATACATACCGATGTGTGCGGTCCAATGAGCGTTGAGGCTCGTGGAGGATATCGTTATGTTCTCACTCTCACAGATGACTTGAGTAGATATGGGTATGTCTACTTAATGAAACACAAGTCTGAGACCTTTGAAAAGTTCAAGGAATTTCAGAATGAGGTGGAGAATCAACGTGACCGAAAGATAAAATTCTTACGATCAGATCGTGGAGGAGAATACTTAAGTCACGAATTTGGTACACACTTAAAGAAATGTGGAATCGTTTCACAACTCACGCCGCCTGGAACACCTCAGCGAAACGGTGTGTCCGAACGTCGAAATCGCACTCTATTGGATATGGTGCGGTCTATGATGTCTCTTACCGATTTACCGCTGTCATTTTGGGGATACGCTCTAGAGACAGCTACATTCACTTTAAATAGGGCACCGTCTAAATCCGTTGAGACGACACCGTATGAATTATGGTTTGGGAAGAAACCTAAGCTGTCGTTTCTAAAAGTTTGGGGATGCGAAGCTTATGTCAAGAAACTTCAACCTGAAAAGCTCGAACCCAAGTCGGAAAAATGCGTATTCATAGGATACCCTAAGGAAACTATAGGGTATACCTTCTACTTAAGATCCGAAGGCAAGATCTTTGTTGCCAAGAACGGATGCTTTCTGGGAAAAGAGTTTCTCTCGAAAGAAGTAAGTGGGAGGAAAGTAGAACTCGATGAAGTACTACCTCTTGAGCGGGATAGTGACGCAGCACAGGAAACCATTCCTGTGATGCCCACACCAACTGAAGAGGAAAACCATGATAATGATCAAGGTACTTCGGATCAAGTTACTGCTGAACTTCGTAGGTCCACAAGGACACGTTCCGCACCAGAGTGGTACGGCAACCCTGTCCTGGAAATCATGTTGTTAGACAACAATGAACCTTCGAACTATGAAGAAGCAATGGCGGGCCCGGATTCCAACAAATGGCTTGAAGCCATGAAATCCGAGATAGTATCCATGTATGAAAACAAAGTATGGACTTTGACAGACTTGCCCGATGATCGGCGAGCGATAGAAAACAAATGGATCTTTAAGAAGAAGACGGACGCGGATGGTAATGTTACCATCTATAAAGCTCGACTTGTCGCTAAGGGTTATCGACAGGTTCAAGGGATTGACTACGACGAGACATTCTCTCCCGTAGCGAAGCTAAAGTCCGTCCGAATCATGTTAGCAATTGCCGCATACTATGATTATGAGATATGGCAGATGGACGTCAAAACAGCATTCCTTAACGGGCATCTTAAGGAAGAACCGTATATGATGCAGCCGGAAGGTTTTGTCGATCCTCTGAACGCTAACAAAGTATGCAAGCTCCAGCGATCCATTTATGGACTGGTGCAAGCATCTCGGAGTTGGAACATTCGCTTTGATGAAATGATCAAAGCGTTTGGGTTTATGCAGACTTATGGAGAAGCCTGCGTTTACAAGAAAGTGAGTGGGAGCTCTGTAGCATTTCTCATATTATATGTAGATGACATACTCCTGATGGGAAATAATATAGAATTTCTGGACAGCATTAAGGCCTACTTGAATAAGTGTTTTTCAATGAAGGACCTTGGAGAAGCTGCTTATATATTAGGCATCAAGATCTATAGAGATAGATCGAGACGTCTCATAGGTCTTTCACAAAGTACATACCTTGATAAGATTTTGAAGAGATTCAGAATGGATCAGTCCAAGAAGGGGTTCTTGCCTATGTTACAAGGTATGAGACTAAGCTCAGCTCAGTCACCGACCACGGCAAAAGATAAAGAAGAGATGAGTGTCATCCCCTATGCTTCAGCCATAGGATCTATTATGTATGCCATGCTGTGCACCAGACCCGATGTAAACCTTGCCGTAAGTTTGGTAGCAAGATACCAAAGTAATCCCGGCAAGGAACACTGGACAACGGTCAAGAATATCCTGAAGTACCTGAAAAGGACAAAGGACATGTTTCTCGTTTATGGAGGAGACGAAGAGCTCGTCATAAAGGGTTACGTCGACGCTAGCTTCGACTCAGATCTGGATGACTCTAAGTCACAAACCGGATACGTGTATATGTTAAATGGTGGAGCAGTAAGCTGGTGCAGCTGCAAGCAGAGCGTCGTGGCGGGATCTACGTGTGAAGCGGAGTACATGGCAGCCTCGGAGGCAGCACATGAAGCAATTTGGGTGAAGGAGTTCATCACCGACCTAGGAGTCATACCCAATGCGTCGGGGCCGATCAAACTCTTCTGTGACAACACTGGAGCTATTGCCCTCGCAAAGGAGCCCAGGTTTCACAAGAAGACCAGGCACATCAAGCGTCGTTTCAACTCCATCCGTGAAAATGTTCAAGATGGAGACATAGAGATTTGCAAAGTGCATACGGATCTGAATGTCGCAGATCCGCTGACTAAACCTCTCTCGCGTGCAAAACATGATCAACACCAGAACTCTATGGGTGTTCGATTCATCACAATGTAACTAGATTGGTGACTCTAGTGCAAGTGGGAGACTGTTGGAAATATGCCCTAGAGGCAATAATAAAAGTATTATTATATTTCAATGTTCATGATAATTGTCTTTTATTCATGCTATAACTGTATTATCCGGAAATCGTAATACACGTGTGAATACTTAGACCACACTATGTCCCTGGTAAGCCTCTAGTTGACCAGCTCGTTGTGATCAACAGATAGTCATGGTTTCCTGACTATGGACATTGGATGTCGTTGATAACGGGATCACATCATTAGGAGAATGATGTGATGGACAAGACCCAATCCTAAGCATAGCATAAAAGATCGTGTAGTTCGTTTTGCTAGAGCTTTGCAAGTGTCAAGTATCTCTTCCTACAACCATGAGATCGTGTAACTCCCGGCTACCGTAAGAGTGCCTTGGGTGCATCAAACGTCACAACGTAACTGGGTGACTACAAAGGTGCATTACAGGTATCTCCGAAAGTAGCTGTTGGGTTGACACAGATCGAGACTGGGATTTGTCACTCCGTATGACGGAGAGGTATCTCTGGGCCCACTCGGTAATGCATCATCATATTGAGCTCAAAGTGACCAAGGAGTTGGACACGTGATCATGCATTACGGTACGAGTAAAGTGACTTGCCGGTAACGAGACTGAACAAGGTATTGGGATACCGACGATCGAGTCTCGGGCAAGTAACGTACCGATTGACAAAGGGAATTGCATACAGGGTTTGATCGAATCCTCGACATAGTGGTTCATCCGATGACAACATCGAGGAGCATGTGGGAGCCATCATGGGTATCCAGATCCCGCTGATGGTTATTGACTGAGAGCGTCTCGGTCATGTCTGCATGTCTCCCGAACCCGTAGGGTCTACACACTTAAGGTTCGGTTACGCTAGGGTTGTAGGGATATGTATATGCAGTAACCCAAATGTTGTTCGGAGTCCCGGATGAGATCCCGGACGTCACGAGGAGTTCCGGAATGGTCCGGAGGTAAAGATTTATATATGGGAAATCCTGTTTCGGGCATCGGGACAAGTTTCGGGGTTATCGGTATTGTACCGGGACCACCGGAAGGGTCCCGGGGGTCCACCGGGTGGGTCCACCTGCCCCGGGGGGCCACATGGGCTGTAAGGGGGTGCTCCTTGGCCTAATGGGCCAAGGGCACCAGCCCCACATAGGCCCATGCGCCTAGGGTTCAAGGGGGCAAGAGTCCTAGGAGGGTAAGGCACCTCCTAGGTGCCTTGGGGGGAGGGAAAACCCCCCTTGGCCGCCGCACCCCCTAGGAGATTGGATCTCCTAGGGCCGGCCACCCCCCCTTGGCACCCCTATATATAGTGGGGGAGAGGAGGGACTTCATACCTGAACGCCCTGGCCTTTGGTTGCCTCCTTCTCCCTCCCCAACACCTCCTCCACCTCCATAGTGCTTAGCGAAGCTCTGCCGGAGTACTGCAGCTCCATCAACACCACGCCGTCGTGCTGCTGCTGGTGCCATCTCCCTCAACTTCTCCTCCCTTCCTTGCTGGATCAAGAAGGAGGAGACGTGGCTGTTCCGTACGTGTGTTGAACGCGGAGGTGCCGTCCGTTCGGCGCTGGTCATCGGTGATTTGGATCACGTCGAGTACGACTACATCATCACCTTGCAAGCTTCCGCACGCGATCTACAAGTGGTATGTAGATGCAAACTCTCTACCTAGACTCGTTGTTTAGATGAACTCATAGATGGATCTTGGTGAAATCGTAGGAAAAATTTTAATTTTCTGCAACGTTCCCCAACAGAGGGAGCGTTGGGCGTCGGGGAGGGACGCGCGGATGATCTCAACCTCGTCGGCGAAGTACTCAGGCTTCGCCGCGGCGTCGGGCAACGGGGGAATGAGCACTCCCCCGGCGCTGAGCCTCCATCCCGATGGCCCGGCGCGCATGTCCGGCAGCGCCGGGATGTTCTCCTGGAACAGGAGCCAGGACTCTTGAAGGCGGAGCGAACGGCGGCCGAAGCCGTTGGCCGCCGCCTCGTCCCCGGGGAAGCGTTCTGCCATGGCGACGGCGACGGCGCGCGGGAGAGGTAGGGAGAGGAAGGGTCTGGACGGCGGCGAGGAGCGGGGCGGGGCTGGTGTGGGCACAGGAAGTGGATTGGAGGCCGCCGGCTTTTATAGCCGGGCCGCGCCGTGTGTACGCGTGCGAGGGAGGGGAGGCGTCGGCGCCGCCCCGTGACGCGCCGCCCGTGAAGGAATCAATGGCTGCCGCCCGGCGGCAGCCTTGCCATTGATTCCCCGCGAAAACCAAGGCCGTTGGGGGAAGACGAGGCGCCGGGTCGCTGACGCGGCTGGCCCGCGGCTTCTTCGCGCCAAAACAACTCGCCCCGGCGCCCCCGGGCGCCCCCAGCGCGCCGGGTTCGGGCTGGGTCCGCCGGCGCTGTTTTCGGCCCAAGCCGGCGATTTTCGGCGTCCTGGGGGCACGACTGGGCCGTTTTTCGGCGCCGACGCGAAAAAATCGCTTGGGGAGGCCTTCTTGGTGGCGCGGCTGAAGATGCCCTAATGTGCGACCTCTCGGCTCTCGCGGCCTTGGGCGTACGCAGCGTGGGCGAGGCGTTGTGCACACCCGAGTTGACTGGAAGAAAAGTTGTTAAAAGTTGTGCACGCCGCTACCAGATCCAGCACCGCACGCGCGGTTCATCCAACCCTACACGGCGCTGTGCGCATGCAGCCGTGGCCCACCAACGCAGCTGGGCAGCGAACGAGCGAGTAGGAGAGTAGAATCACAGCCCAAGTCGACGCCGATAGACTGCCATGCGGGACCATCATGAAGCCAGGGCCACCAACGCAGCTGGGTACAGAGAGCATGGGTAGAAAAGCAGTGGCGCCCCTCACCCACCCACGTCGCGTCGCACTGGGGTACGCGCACGGCGCGCGACGTCCAGCCAATCGGCCTGCGCGGAAGAAACAGCGAACGACGGACGCGCGCGGGCAGCGCCCACTGCACGGCGGCCCCACAAACTCGCGGACCCAGCGATCATAGACTGCAATAACAAGCACATGAGAGGTGAGCTGGCCAATGGACTGTGTCGCGAAGTGGATGGCAGTGCGCATGGTGCGTATGCGGCCTTGTGCGCACCCGAGTTGAGTGCGTGCAGGCGCAGGTGGGCTGTACCTCCTGCCGAGCGTCGCTTGCGTTTGGATCGAGCCACGTATGGATGCGTTCGAGAGACGGTTCGGCTTGCGTGCTATCTGCTCCTTCTATATACAGCCGACGCTGTTGTCCTCTGTTCGTCCTTCCGCCTCGCTCCAGCTGTCGCCTCTCGTTCTCTGCTCCTCGTTTCGCCTCAACTCCACCCGCCGCTGCCGTTGCTTCCGTGGCTCGCCATCAATCACCATCGCCATCGCTTTGCTTGTTGCCTACTTGCCGCGTCGCCGTTGTACTTCCTCATGGCTCCTCTCGCTGCTGCTGTTGCGTTTGGTTAGGGTGAGTTCCTTCTTTCGTTCGGTTATTAATTTCCGCTGCTTCCGCTCTCCACTCAGCTGTTGATCTTTCTTCCTTCCGCTTTCTTTTCGTGTGTAGGGTGCATGTGGCTGCTTTGTCGTGCGTCCGTGCGGCTGTTTGTTCCTTCTTTTCCGAGGTGAGGTTCTGCCCGTTCCCGATCTTTCCTGTGTTGCTTGAGTCACTAGTGGTTGGGGCGCACCCTTGGTGCGCCGCCTGAGAGGAAGTTGGGGCGGTACCAGGTGGGATGCGCCCCTTCCACTTGTCTTTTTTATTCTTTGGGTTAGTCTTCTGGATACAAGCTTTGTTAGTGTTGCATATCGTATTTGCATGAGAGCAACAAGATAGTAATATGAAAATAGTCACAGGTGCAAGTTGCTGACTGGAGCAGTATAAACAGTGACAACATAGATGCCACTAAGATCAGTGATAACAAAAGACAATAGTAAATCAAAAGGAACTGATGGCAGGTTTCAAAAGTAGAGCATCATACGGGAGTGGATTGTCAGTGACAACATGGGCACATGTGCGGCAGAAAATCAAAAAAATACGTTGACAAAAGAACCAGAGGATGACAAAATGTTGGGCAATATCATACTCAGTGCAAAACCACTGGAGAATCAGGCTCCGAGCCGCTCATGGAGGCAAAGGATAACATGTCATCCTTGGAAGCCGCTGAGAAGTTGAGTGGTGCCGCCGTCATCCGCCGGTTCTCCTTGAAGTAATTGTTGTACCATCCAGAGTACGAGCGTGGTGTCAAAAGCTCGGGTGTGGGCATCGGAGTCATGAAACCAGCCTCGTTCCCATTTGGGTGATGGCCACTGGTCCTCCTGTTAAAACTGCTTATCTTCCTCGGAACAGACTTGGACCCAAATATCATCTCATTCTCTTTACGCAATAGATTGTACAGGTTCTTCTAGTCCTCTGTTAAGAGTCAGCGAACAAGACTGATGACTTCTGTTGTGAGTGTAGTGCCAGAGGATGTGGAATTCATATCCGGTATCGTCGCTTATCTTCCTCTTTCTGTACTCTCCTGAGTTTTTGCTCTTCCAAAATGGCAACCATGTGAACCTTCGCATGAAAATTCAATGCATCAGATCTAGTGTACTTGATTTCTGATAATCATGGTGAGCTAGCTCAGTGACTTACCACGTCATAAAGAAATGGTGTATTGCTTTCATCCTCCCAGGCAAATGTCTTGTCTATCAAGTTGTCAATCATAGCTGCACAAATGTAGCTTCTGATCATATTACATACCAAATGAGCGACTGAGTGACCAACCGAAGAAACGAAGATCACAGTGGATCTTTTTGACAAAATAGGAAGTAGATTGCGTTTATGAATGATGGAGCACAGTTATACGGAAATCACTACAGTGTCCAAATGAAGAAACAAAGACTCACTCACTTGGAATCTTTTGAACAAGTACCCCTACTTTCTCTGCATGCTTGAGGTTCAAATGGGCACCCCTGCCTGTACCTGTTATCATCCTGCAGTAGGGCATATGCAAACATTAAAGAGGACATTACCTAAATCATAGCTTGACAGCCAAATTGAATATCAGTACAAGCATGCCAACATAGAGAAGAAAAAGGGAGAAATCATATTAAACTGATGGACCATGTGCTAGCATATTTTCATTGAAAAAAACAGGATTGATTATACTCCTCAAGCCAAGTCTCTTCATCACAGGCCAATAGCCATTTGTCTACTCTCTTCATGATATCTTTCTTTGTTATGGATTCATCGTTTGCTTTTGCAATTTGTGCTTCAATGTTGGAAAGAAGTTCGCAAGGATCACTAGACCTGTAAGTGAGAAGGTTCTAGGACCGTTCAAGATATTCAGCAGGGGCATTTTTACAATTGTAGGTGCGAGAAAAAGAGATCAGCACGATAAATACCAGTCAATTAGAGAACAATCTTCTCTATGGCTCACTATATTATTTTCAGGCTAACGGCTACTGTACTCAAATTTCCTATTCCACGGCAAACATTTAAATTTCAACAACCAGAAGGAAGTCTAATAAACAACTAACATACTAAAAAGCAGACCGTATTTTTAGGATACCATGAAACACAAAATGTTCAAAGTAATACCAGATCATAATCCTGGATAATTCACCTTTTATTTCTTGGGTTTAACACAAAGTATATCCACGTAAGAGACAATTATTTGATAAGAAAATCCATTTGAAAAAATATAAAGTGCAGCTTGCATTTGACAAAAACCCAGGCATATTCCTACAAAATGACCAGCTTTAAGCATCGAAATGATAACTATATCATACATGACTCCTGACCACCAGACCATTTTTTAAACTGTATACCACATACTTTTGGACCAGATTTTCTTTTTACTATTGTCAAACAGAAATGAAAAACAATACCACATACTGCATTGCCTAAAAATATATGTGGGCTTCAATAATCATATAATTATACATATTTATCAGACTCGTAAGAAAATTAGCGCATCATGCTATTACAGTAAAAGAGGAGATGCACTTGTGTAGCGCCAAGAATAAAACATGGATTGTTCTAATATACCTAGCCGAGCCTTCTTCATCAGACATGTCTCATCCTTCATAATTTCATATCTGGCATCTCATCCTCACCTACATCTGAGGTCTCCAAGATCCCATAGTATCTTTAATCAAGTTATTTTGTGGTGGACAACAGAAATCTGAAGATTAGATTCAGAGCGAGAGACGCAAGCGATCTGTAGATGCATGGAGTGTTTGTAGTCATTACTTACTGCTACTTAAATATTGATTCAATGAGATCTAGACTCCCACACAGTCTCCCCAGGTTTGCTTCCAGTTTGTGGGAAAACGAACGAAATACGGTCCACGTTGGATGGCAAAGTGCGTCCGAACGCGTCGGCCTGGACGTTTTACGGCAAGACGTTGGAGACGCACTAATAAGTCGAAGGGATGCTTCTGTCCGTACTCATACTTCAAACGCAAAAGTAGCTAGTGTGTTGCATGCTTCTACTCTACCGGCTCCTTTGATTCGTAGAAATTTTATTTTAAAAAATTGTAGGATTTAGAACCTTAATTTGTTTTTCCTACGGTGGACATTTGATTCGCAGCATTGTAATCCTTAGAAAAAAATCATAGAATTAACTGAGAAGTAAAAAGAGAAAGGTCTGGAACATTTGTTATTAGCTCATGACTTCGGCAATGACTCCGGAGCCGACGGTCCTCCCTCCTTCCCTCAGCGCAAATCTTAGCCCTGCAAAGCACATGACAGTCAGATGAAGTTCTTCTCTGCTACTATAAAGCGATTCAGATGACAAACGTTTGAAGCAATGAACAGGCAACATCAACTCAAAGATTGCAGTTACGTTGTCACCAGGCATAACAATCTTCACGTCCGGAGGAAACTCAATTTTCCCACATATGTCAGCTGTCCTGAAGTAGAACTATGGGTTGTAATTTGAGAAGAAGGCAGTGTGGCGACCACCTTCATCCTTGGCAAGGACGTAAATTTCCACCTCAAACTTTTTGTAGGTCTTTACCACCAGGTTTGAACACCGCCTGAAATAGTAGGAAATGTCAGCAAGTGAAAACCAATATAAAAATGCAGTACTATTGGAAAAGGCGCCAGATAGAGATAGTGTCACAAATATGCAAGACCAAAATGAATCAAAAGTATGCAGCAGCAGATAAGAAATGAGAAGGGCAGTGTAAAACCACTGAAATAGAATGCACGAACTGAGATTTTGAACCTGTTAAGGTAAGCTGCTGTTAATCAACCATGTAAATTTTTAGCGAACCGAAGCTTTAGCCACTGAGATTCTGGTTTTTTGGTCTGTAATAAGGCGTGCAGTGAACTGTTTTACCCCCAGTTTAGGTTCAGAGTCTGTTTTAGCTTTCGTTGTTGTGGTACTCGTATGGCTTCTCTTTCTTCATTAAAAAATGGAGCCGGGGGGAGGCCCCTGATTTTCGAAAAAGCTTTAGCTACTTTATTTTTGGATGCAACTCTCTATTAGTGAATACCTGCAATAACAATAGAAATGCATTATAACCATTAGTTGATTGCTTCGTTGGGAATTTCCAACGAAAGATATGCTAATAGTGCAGAAGTTGAAACAGGCCAGATAAAAAATAATGTGCATTATGCCATATTCCTGTAGGCGCCTGAAGACCTAAAACCTATTAACATCTTGATATAAATTCATCACCCTAAAAGAGAGACAAAACATCTGACCATTTAAGGCATGTTTTAGGATCCACGCAAAAAACAGGCATGTTTTAGGAATGTAAGTACTTTCTGTCATATAAAAAAAAAGAGAAATACCATGACTTATTGACATTCATATTTGCAAATTCTTTTACTCCCAATGACAAACAAGATGTTAATAGGGACCAAACACCTAAACCTCAACTTCTCTGAATTATTTTTGTTCTTGAACAGAAAAAGGAATCCACTCTTTCAATTGTAGCGCAAGAATCAGTGATAAGAGAAAAATGGGTAAAAATCAAGTCAAACCTTGACAATCCCAGAAAGGCCGCTTTTATTCACGGATCTCCCGATGGAAAGATGCCTGCTGCAAACAAATCATTCAAATGAACTATTTTATTGCTATTACCTATCAGTATAAACAACTTCGGTGGCACAACAGACATACCATGAGATTGATTACTAACTCAACAGTCTTAACTCTTGAGTCCATTCAGGAAACTTTGCAAAGATGTGAAGACAGGAAGTGGTAATCAAGGAGAAGAGGACAAGAAACACAGGATCAACAACCCATTAGCTCATGGACATTTTATCAAACACAACATGCACAAGGTAGGGATGACTCAAATCACCTGAATAGCCAAGGGATCCGAGTAGTATCAGCAGGTGGGAACAGCCAAGCAGCGGCGACGCAGGCCATGGGACGGCAGGAGTGGGGAGCAGCAGATGGAGATGGAAGACGGCCATGTACCGGGGTGACCGCGCTTCTCCATGGGCTTGCCGTACCGGCGGCACGGAGAGACACCGCTCAATGCGTAGTCCGAAAGCCGCCGCCGCCATGGCCCTTCCTCTCCCGGCACCGCCGCTGCTGATCTGCTGAACTAACTCCTCCTCCTCCTCTTCCTCCTCCTCCCACCCCCTGGCCTTCTCGGCTTCTCCTCCCACGAACTCCTCACCCAAGGCGACGATGTTTGTGTGGGTGCGTAGGAGAGCGGAGCCGGCTCCTCTCCTGCTGGCGACGCCTGGGAGGTGGTTTTCCATGGTGAAGAGGAAGGGAGGACGGAGTCACGGCTGTGTTGACGAGGGAGAGATGAGGGGAGGTGTGAAAGGGGAAAGGAGGAGGTGAGCGACTGCCTTCGAGGGGAAGGAAGGAGGGCGTGACGACCGACATCACAGTAAATCGACACAGTACATCGCGTGTCGTTTCCTATCCTACGTGGACATGCCGAGAGAGCGTTCCTTGCGCGACCGTTAATGGGTTGTACTAGTGTCTGGGACACGCCCATGGCATGCCTCTTGGGGCGTATCTGTGCGCAATTGTATTGCTCGAGCACCTCATCATGTCCTATGCAACCATTTTCACACGTTTGCACACATTTGTCTTCTACTAATAGCCGACTAAGAGTTGTTAGCATGACGTTATGGATTCCTCATAGAAGATGGAAATTTACAGTGTTGAATGGAAGAAAATAGAAGATGGCATTCATTCTGTTCAAAAAGATATAGTAATAAATATAATTTACAGAATCACAGTTCTATATCCGATAAAAAGAAGCCTTGGTTGTTTTAAGGAGACATCAACACTATATAGCAAAACAATCCGAAGGAGGATAACAGTTCGTACTATAGCAGACCGTCCACTCTAAAAACACATAAATATAAGTTAGTACATATAAACTAATTAACACAACTTCCAACTGCTAGTCTTCCTTCAGATTGCATGGTGGTTCAAGTCCCAGCCTAGCGAGCTAGAGACTGTGTAAAGAAGTTGAACACCACGGCAAGACACCTAAATTTACAGATCTCACATATAAATAAGGCGCAGTGCATCCAGTCAACAACAAAGTTGTTGTTCTTGCAAGAACGGTTTGCCTAATTTTTAAGTTCCCGAAGTTTCTAGGTTTACCTAAAAGTAGGGGTGGGCATATAAACCGAAGACCGAAGTACCGAACCGTAAAAACCGAGACCGAGACCGAACTGACCGAAACCGAGAAGTTCGGTTGTTACTTCGGTCAAAGCTTGTGGAAAACCGAAGTAGTTTCGGTAAATTCGGTCATGACCCTCGGTCACCCGAAACAACCGAATATGTCGTACGTGCATGTGTATGCAGTCCAAAATCTGAGAAACAGCCCACCTAATTGCCTAACTCCATGGCCCTTGGCCCAATTTAGGCCCAAGATCTCACGTGATGGATAAGCACGCAACATCGAGTAACCAGCATCTATATCCATCCACTCGATCCCCCCATAAAATACTACGTATATCCACTCGATGCTTTAACCTAGCCGCCAGCGTTCCCCTTGAAAGAAAAAAACATAGCCGCCGTGCTATCTGCTACTCCGGCCAGCGGCGGCTGCGGACTCGCATGCTCTTTTCCCCGGCCAGCAGCGGCAGCCCAGCAGTGGCGTTATCCGTTCCCTGCTTCTTCCTCGTCCACCAGCGCTTCCGCTTGCACTGAATCTTCTTCATTTTACCATCATGTTGGGATTGTTTCTTGATTACTTTCGATGTGTTCACGTTCTCAAGAAATTGACTGCTACGCGCGATGCTCTTGCATCTGATTTGTTTCCTTTCTTGTTCGATTGGTGAGGGGCTGCTCAAATTTAGACGGAACTCTCCACAGATTCCTATTGTCGCGCTTTGTTGTAGCTTTGTTCGGTTGAACCGAGACCTGACCCGAAATACCGGTGGACCGAAATCATCGGTTACTGTTTTGCTAAGAAACCGATCGGTCAACAAAGTTAGAAAACCGAATTTTTTATTAACCGATAAAACTGAACCGAATGGTTCGGTCTAACCGAACGCCCAGCCCTACCTAAAAGTAACACCATACTGAAATCACTTGGAAATTAAGAGGTGGAGAAGGAGAGGAAGGAAGACGAGGAAGATCTTATTAATTGTATAGAGACGAAATGCATCAGACAATCTAAGTTGCAAATAAAAAAGTTAACACATTAACTAAAAATGCAGAGAAAGACATGTGTTTTCCCCAGCCTCACCCTTGTTGGGGTAAACAACAGGGAGAAAAGCAACAACTCACTTTCACACAAATCCATAATGTGTAGTATCTTTTATTACAACAGACATCAGTTGGAAGGAAAAGAAAAGGAAAAACGGTCAGACTTGCCAGTGGCGAAATTTGTACCCTAGACAAAGGATTGCTAATAACCTACTGGTGTTTGAAAACTGTCAGCGTCATCCTGTGTATCAGATATATACCCACTCTATCTAATTTTTTAGAAAATTCTCCTTGAATCTAGTCATATAGCAAAGATAAGAGGTCTAAAGACTTGCAGAACCAAAATACAGAGGCAGTACTGAACATCTACCCAACAATTAACATAAGCACTAATGACACACTGCCAACACTATGTGTAGGACATAAATTGATGCTTAGTTCCATAGTTGGAATTTATTACACCAATAGGTAGGTAGGTGCAGAACTCCGGCCTTAGATGGAGATGCTGCAAGGTACAGGGAATGAAGAGGATCTATTCTGATAACTTGTAGAATACCTCTGGAGAAGCCTTCTTGATAGTGTGCAACTTGATCTCCATATTCCTTGTCATGGAACCAAATAATTAACTACCACATGAGCATACTCTCGGATCAAGAAACATGTGGGAATCTAAAGCTAAATCATGGCAATTATCCTATGACATTTCAAAGAAGTTGAATAAAGCTTGCTGACACAACCAACAAGCATGCAAGTAAGAAGATATAACACATGTAACTTCACATGCATCAACAAGGTGTGGTTTAGAGATCTTAGTGGGCAGACAGTAACAATATCGCCCCCGCAAAAAAAAAGACAGTAACAATATCTGGTTCTTACTATATTAAGCAATAAAATACACAATATAAATATGTATTTGCACATATATTCAACAGTCTACCAGTCAAAAGTAACTTTCAGTACACTCTGCATCAGACAGATCGAAGTGAATTTGTTGATTCTCTGTCATGTATCTAAAAGATAGAACCATGAATGAGTTCGGCTTCGGACCTCTGCATTAATCGAGAACAGACAGCCAAACAAGCTTCGTTGGATATCACCATATATGTTGCCGCTGCAAATTCTTTAGTGAGTCCCAATAGTTTGGAGTAAGAAGCAGATGAGTAAGTAAGTCGCATTACTTTGTGTTTGTGAGCCGGCGACTACTACCTGCTGTAAAGAAATATAAGTGTTTAGATCACTACCTTAGTGATTTAAACGCTCTTATGACTTCACTGTATTTCCCACTCCCTACTTTCCGGACGACCTCGTAATCATCCTTCTCACTGAATGGGGAAGAATCATCAGTTGATACAACTGAGTACATAGCTAAAAGAACAAGATATTTATTGAGTTTCACTCCAAAATTCACCTACCAAAAAGGTTCGAAGACTTTTGTAAAAAAAAATTGAAATAGCGGCCAGGAGAGGATTCACGATCGTGATACCGACCGAGGGTCATATAACTATTGTTTACACGTTTGGAAGCATGTGTCCAATTGAGCATTTTGGCTGGTGCAACTCCATTCTGTTCTCCTCAGAGCAACCTCCCTACAGAGATATTAAATATTAAATGGTCTCCATCAATACTAATTTCCAGGTGTTTAGTCTTTTAGAATACAATTCTCTGGATGCACCCCCAATCAGCATAATTCTAGATATTATTCCACTAACAAGCACAACAGCTCAAACAACAAATATTGGAAGACAATCCAAAATAGCAAAACACTCGTCAATAATATTCAACAATAGCTCCAGTCGGATAACAAAGGATAATATGATCACAACCCGATGACCAAGGGTTTAAAATCTTTTGACAACATACGTTCCTGAATTTCTGTGAATATCCAACAATGGCAAATATTGACAAAGGATTGCTAATAACCTAATGGTGTTTGAAAACTCTCAGCATCATCCTGCAACTTGCTGGATCAGATATACACCCTCTCTATCTATTTTTTCAGAAAATTCTCCTATAATCTAGTTATAGCAAAGATAAGAGGTCTAAAGACTTGCAGAACCAAAATTCAGAGGCAGTACTGAACGAATATGAATGAACCAACAGCAACTCCAGTACAAACTTCAGATCTAAAGAGTACCTTAAATTGAACCCGCTGGGCACTGGAATTATAAAACACAGATGCCAAACGTTTTACAGAAAAGAAAATAGTGGGCGGAATCCTTCCGGGTTAGGGCCGACGATTAGGCTGTGTGGCGAGCGGTCTCGAGGGGAGGGGAGGCGGGATAGCATGCAACTTATGAGTTGATTAGTCTCTGGTCTATGTTTTGTGAAGTTTGATCTATGGACTGAACAAGTGCAATAGGTTTTAAAATTTTCTTGAATCATTAGTTCGAAACTATTTCAAAAGAGAGTTTAAAGAAATGAGGTTAAGAGAGTAGACTAAAAAAAGAGGTTTAATTGAAGCATTAGACAAAAAATGATGTTTTGAGCCCAGGTTGTACCACAGCAAGAAAATGCATGTTGTGCCTCAAGCCGTCAACCCTTCAAACTTTTCAAATACCAGTTAAACTCACTATATCAAGATCATTTTTCAGATATCAGTTAAACCCACTAAATCTCAGCACTGCTAAAAGAAAAAGTGAAGAACTCATTGAAGGTCTAAAAATGCTTTCACCAGAAGGAGTAGGACCGTGCAGCACAAACAGTATTCAAGGAGAGTGTGACCATCACAACACTGAATCTTCTCTGTCAACTCTACACATCAGAGATTCACGACAACATGGTTTACTGGTAGTGGAAATGTAAATTTAATATATATACTTTGGAATGCACCAGAATTCAGCAACTGATCCCTTACTGAAGGCATCATGCCATCGACACCATCAAATGAATCAACACCAGGGTATAAACATGCAGATGAATCCATCTGACAGAAAAGGAGACGGCAGTAAGACATGGACGGGTTTCGATTACTAACTCGCGGCGGGAGAGCTCGGCCTTCCAAACGGCCTCCCTCTCGGCGACCTCGCGTTTGCGCTCCTGATGTAGCTGGCATCTCCCGCTCCTTCATGATGCAATCCTGGATGTGCGCGTCCAGCGCCTTCTGCAGCTCCTTCACGAACCTGTCCATCAACGCTTTGATCCGCACCCGTATGCTCCCGGACCAAAACCAAGAAGATCTGGGGAGATGAGGCTGGACGAGGTGGAGCTCGCGGCCGGAGATGAAGAGGGCACGAGCGCAGGTGAGGGCGGCGGCGGCCACCGTGGACGAGGACGGAGTGAGGAGTCGGAGAGGCGGCGCGTAGCGCTGGCGCCGGGCTTGCCGCCGATTCACCTCGCACCGCAACATCTCATTGACCCGGACGCCCCCTCTCCACCAGCCGCCGCCATCATGTTCCTGTCCTCTCGATGGAGGAGCGGGCGCCGGGGGAGCTGGGAGCCTGGGATGTGCGGACGGCGGCGGCGGCGGCAGCGGCGACAACCCTAGGTCCGCCCGGAGAAGAGGAAACGAGGAAAGAAGAGGGGAGGTTGCTTCGTGAGGAAGGGAACGCACCCGACCAGTCACTCCTCTTTTCTTTTTATCTTTCTAGCGATACAAAGCAATTAGTTTCTTTTTCTTTGTCGTACCTGTGAGACGTGGCACGCGCGAGCGGTCGCTCTTTGCGCGACTCTTAAAGGGTTTAACTAGTGACTGGGGCGTGCCATGGGCGCGCTGCCTGAACGAACCCTCTGCGGTGCCAGGGTTGCAAGCGCCCCTTCGGCTGCTTTTTCTCTACTTGCTGCCACACATGCATGTATAACCGAGAACCTTGTTACTCCCTCCGTCCGGGTTTATTGGGCCCGTGAGCAAAAGTATCCCGTCCGGTTTTATTAGACCTGCTTTGAAAATCACAGACCTTTTCTCCTCAAATTAACTGCTGATTCCTGATTAAGAGAGGCTAAACTCTGGAATCTGCGCCACGCATGCATCCATCCCCGTGCGTGAGCATGCATGCATTAGCGTCATTGGCAGGGACTGCTGGGAAAGTCGCTGCATGCATGCGCCAGCAATAATTAACGTGCAAAAACGAAGCATCAACTATCTACTGCAGGGTTAATGCCTAAAATAACGCATCCATTTACTGGTTACCTTGGTTCTGCCAATCTTGTCTTTGGGCCTAATAAACCCAGAAGGAGGGAGTAATCAGTTACTTTGAAACTGGCCAAATCCATTAGAGTAGTAATCCTCCTTGGAGCTGAAAGCGGCTTAAATTTGGAGAAGTAACAATCGGCTGTGTAGCACATATGCTAGTTCAAAAGGAAGGGGACGCAGCTTTGATCAAGGCATACATGCCGCACATACCATCCAAATGCAGAGGCACAGTTCCTCACAGGGTAAGGCAGAGTTAACGGCTCCGACAGGCTTAAGGGCATCTCCAGCCGGCCCCCCAGGAAGCCTCCCCAAGGCATTTTTTGGACGCCGGTAGTAAAAAACGGTCCCAGTCACGCCTTCACGGGCTCGTTTTTCGCCGGTATTAGCAAAAACTACGGCCGGCGCTGGCAAGAGAAACCCACAAAGCTGGGGGTCAGCTGGGACGCCGGCGCTACTTTTGCATGCGAAAGCCCCACACGTCGGCCTCTGTCTCCACATCTCTCTCTCCCCCGTCGCTTTCTCCGCCCCCACCTCCCCTCTCCCCGTCCACTCTTCTCTCTCTCCGCAGCTCCCGCCCGGCCGCTCCCGTCGCCTCCGCGCCCGGCCGCAGCTCCCGCCCGCAGCACAGCGTCGCCTCCGTGGCCAGGCGTGGTCTGAGGCCGCGCGGGCGTCGTCGGGGTGGTGCTGCCGAACCGGGAGGTGGCCGCGTCGCTCGCCGGGCACCCGGTGCTCCCCGCCCCGCACTTCGCCGGCGTTCGCCGCTTCCCCGAACCACGGCCTAGTCTCCGGCCGCCGCGCCGCCTCCCCGAACCATGGCCTAGTCTCCGGCCGTCGCTCTGCCTCCTGGGCTCCATCCTCATGGCATAGGCGGGGCCGGACGACGCTCGTCGAGGTGCTCCGCTCGGGCGCCGTGCCGGTGCTCGTCGAGGTGCTCCGCTCGGGCGGCTCGGCGCCGGAGGCGCGCGAGCACGCGACCGGCGCGGTGCCTGGCTGCTCCTCGCGCGGCGTTGTGTGACCTCTCCGGCGCGGCGGGGCTATGCGCGGGGCGGAGCAGCGCGCGAGCGGGAACGGCCGGATCGGTGCGGCGCGGCAGAGCGGGGCGGAGCCGCGCTCGAGGGCGGACGCACGGAGAAGAGCAGACGCGAAGCTCGCCGCGCCCCGCGCCCGCCTATGCGTGGCGGAGCTCGCCCGCGCCCATGGCCGGGGCGGAGCTCGCGCCCGCCTCTGCGTGGCCGCCTGGCCGGGGCGGCGTCGAACGCGACGGCGGGGCAGCGGACTTGGGCACGCCATGCCACCTCCACCTCCATGGCCGAGCAGAGAAGAGACAGATGAGGGGGTGAGGGAGACAACGAGTGGAAACTTTTTGACACCCAGGCAAAAATTCTCGCCGGCAGCCCCCCAGGAGGCGAGAAAAATGCCTCCGAGGCAAACGGCTGGAGATGCCCTAAGAAGCACACACTACATTGAGTGTATATATGTGTATATGTATAAGTGGCAGTGGCGGTCGCCAACGGCCTGTCTAGAGGCGATGAAACTGCAGCTTCTCAAAATAGAGAAGACATTAGTGATGACCCGACGAACCACTCCAAGATGAGCTTGGCGACGAATGGGTCGTCAGCGAGGAGGTGCTGACTGAGCGTCTGAGCCCTTGGAAGTGCAGCAACCAGCAAAGCAGTGGAGAGCAAGCCTACATCTCATCGCCTTGGCGAGATTGGGCAGCAGGCTCTCAAGCTTTCTCCTGTCCTGCGCAACAACGTTCCTCACCAAGAAAGAGTTGATAACCTTGTAATGTTATTAATTGGAAAAAAGAGCTAACGTAAAATTTTTTAAGAATGATGCATTCCAAATAGAAAGAAGCATGCACAATAGAACCAGCTGAAGCTCGGCGACAACGTGATGTGAACAACAGGAATTGAAGTGGAGTGTTGTGTCCCCTCCCCGCATCATATTCTCCCAACGCATCACATAGCAAGACTGAATACATATCAGTATTTGGAAGGAAAGCTGCAAATGACAAAGAACAAAAAATGTTCGCTTCTTCAGCTACCTATGAATCAAACTTTGCTCCTAAGATGCACAACCTATACAAACACTAATTTTGTAAGCTACAAACCATTGTGCCTTGAAGCACAATCAACATGCAGGACCTACCTCCTAATTCATAGATGAATTATTAGTAAGTACAACAGTATATTCCTTGCATTTACACTTTATAAAAAAATGAAACAAAGTGTAGTGAGAAACTAATCTAATAGACAATCTGAATGTTATATAAGCTCTGCTGAAGAATGGGGATCTGCCTGGCACATTTATTCATCGAAATCAAATAGACTATTGTGTTCACCACAATACTGAATACATATCAGTATTTGGAAGGAAAGCTGCAAATGACAAAGAACAAAAAATGTTCGCTTCTTCAGCTACCTATGAATCAAACTTTGCTCCTAAGATGCACAACCTATACAAACACTAATTTTGTAAGCTACAAACCATTGTGCCTTGAAGCACAATCAACATGCAGGACCTACCTCCTAATTCATAGATGAATTATTAGTAAGTACAACAGTATATTCCTTGCATTTACACTTTATAAAAAAATGAAACAAAGTGTAGTGAGAAACTAATCTAATAGACAATCTGAATGTTATATAAGCTCTGCTGAAGAATGGGGATCTGCCTGGCACATTTATTCATCGAAATCAAATAGACTATTGTGTTCACCACAATACTGTAAAAGGGCAACCGCAGGGTCCAGGGAAGGGTCCGACCACTTTGGGTCTATAGTACGCAGCCTTTCCCTACATTTCTGTAAGAGGTTGTTTCCAGGACTTGAACCCATGACCTCATGGTCACAAGGCAGCAGCTTTACCACTGCGCCAAGGCTCCCCTTCATACAATACTGTAATGATTAAAATTTATAAATCCATAACAGCAGCAGCTGAGGTGGATCTTTGAAATTTATACTATAGGACCATCACTTAAAATGAAAGTTCATCCTATTGCATCCAGGGAATTACTGGAACTCCTATGTTAGCTGGTTCCTGATGAATACCAAAGTGAACATCCATAGATAGCAATAATAGCCATGTATAGGCAATAGTTTAGGAGTTCAAAAGATAGAGCATATCTACACCCATATTCACACTTTTGGCAATGGATCTTTGAATTTACCCCAAGAAAACGGAACTGAATTATGAGTGATTCAGATAAGCAATTTTTTTGTGAACTCCTACTTCTGGATTGAGGAGACTACAAGTTGTACAACGAACAGACTGAACAAGATGCATATATACCGGCAAGGAGGGCGAGGCAGAGATTGAGTCCGGCTGTGGATACGACCAAGTTTCTGGCGAGGCCGTTGGCGGACTTGAAGTAGCAGGTGGCGGCGACGGAGCGCGGCTGCACGTACCAGAGGCTCTGCATCTAAAAAGTAGCCAACAAAGGTACAAGTCATTAAATCAATGAAAATCAAGAAACATATGGAAGCAAAGAAACAAATGTCACTTCGAGGGGGTGGCACTTACATTGCTCAATTGGATGAGGACTAACTTCAGACATGGAGATTCTAAAGTTCAGGGCCAAAACTGGAAATCAAGAACTCCTTTAAAACCTGATCACATCACTTCAAGCTTAGATTTCTATTTGTAGTCTTGCTTATCCTTGTATTTTTTTAATACCAGACCTTGTTTTATTTGTAAGGCCCTTTCTTCCACCAATTGGTGGGCATACAGACACTATGTAGTTATTTCTAAAAATTATAAAATATAACAGTGGGAGTCTCTCCTGCTGTTTTGACTGCTAAAAGAAGTCATTAAATCAATGAACTAACACCCCTCCTAAAATAACAAAATAATTTAATTGCAAATAGATAATTGGAAAATACTACTTCTACTTGAGTTCAGCTTATAGTATATCCAAAGATAGAAGTGGCATGCTATAACAAAAACTTCTGGAAAACTGAAAGTTCACACAAACAGACAAACAAACAAACACATAATGTAAAATGAGCAGATCAGTACATCATGGCAGATAGTGGGCTCAGAGGCAAGAACTTTGATGAGAAGCCTGTAAAAGTTATGGCAATGATGATAAAAATGAGAGAATAGGTTAATCAATACCTCGTATGGTGTATGTGTGACTGAAGATGTGTGTCGACAACCATCAAAAGAAGGAAGGTTACCACTGCGTAACTTATACCAGAGTAATGCCAAGCAGGTCACGACAGCGACACCTAGAACATATAAGAAGCAGATCACTATTGTGAAATAAAGACCACTAAGATATAGCAGCATGATGATGTTGCTTGTCTCCACTGGCTCTGGACCAGATACTTGCAGCATAAAAATAGTCAGAAATGATGGCATAAGAAGGTTACCCAGCAATAGAAAAGCAAACTAAGTGTAGCCGATTGTATCCTTATTGTTAACCAAGTTTACCAGGAATTTCTCAACCATCATTAAAGTTTGAATGAGAAAACATGAAGGCATAAAACACAAGAAATTTTGCCTGATAACTAAATCGGTAACCATGTAAGCATACAAAGAAACAATGTTGATCAAACCAAAAGCAACTCACAATTTATACATGTTCCTATAAATTAGAACATCGGGTCATAATGCATTTGCTTTGTGCATTTCCATTAACGGTCATGCCATAAGTGTGCAACGCGCACACACAATCACAAAAATTTGTCTAGAAAGTGAAATAGACATATTTTGTGTTTCTATTAGAAACTAAAACACATGTCACGTGCCTTTTAATTATTTTAAATTGATGAGAAAGCACAATGTCCAGTACAGTATTGCATCTCTGAAAATTAATGGTACTCAACGTCCTGCTGACAGTGTAGATGGAAGATGAATCAATTGGAAGGGCTTGGAGTACTACAACAACTTATAGATGAACTAATACGGCATGGTAAAGATCAATTTCTCTACCTGAACCTAGCCTTTGCTCGATCTTGATTAACCATCACTAACTGACACATGCGCTGCAGGCATACAACCTCATGTCGCCATCGACCATTTTGATCTCCCTCAGTCAGCCCCAGATTCATGTAACTGCAAAATCAAGGTTCAGAATCTTTTGGACACTCTTCGTTCTTCATTTGAATGTAGGGTGGTATATGTTCAGAGACAACTATACCATGTACGCTGCTTCAAAAGCTTTGGAGATAGTGTGAACCACTTGGTCGCCAGTGACTTTGCTGAGGTAGTGGCGATGACCAGCAGCCAAATACACAGCAACATGAGCCATAACTTCAAATAGAAAGCGGAAAAAACAAATCAGTATGAACAACCATGCATATGGAAAGGAAAGAGACCAAATACATACGCACCACTGTTTATCATCAGCACATCACAGTTTTTCAATGTAACCAGCGAGGTTTGTTAAGAGAAGCCAAGCGCGTGAGGCTCTTGGGAGGGACAAACAACAGAAAAGGGAAATAACCTTGGATACGGTGATGTCGGTGCTCTGGCCGGAGCACCGGAGCAGCGGTCGATCCAGATGCCGGAGCTGACGAGCTTGATCTGGATGTCGTCGACGTCGTGGCTGCGGCCGGCCTGGAGTCGAAGAAGGCCTTCGTCTGCGCCACCATGATGCCAAACCGCGTCAGAAACACGAACGGGATGCCGGCTTGCTCGCCGTGATGACGGGGTGGTCCTCACGCCCTGGCGCCAATCTATTTTGGCTCCCCGCCTCGTGCTCCTCATGGATCTTCAATCGTCTTCCTTCCTCCTCATAGCCCTACTTGAGGCCGCCAGCGCTACCGCAAATCAGTCAGCCGCCGTTCTCGCACAGAAATGAGGGAGAGCGGATGAGTGGAGCGGCGCGGCGAGAGCGAGGAGGATAAGGGGAGATTGCCTGCGGCGGTTGTGGAGGAAAAGCAGTGGAGGCGAATTTACCCAGGTCGTTTTTCACCCCACAGGACAGCTTACGCCACTGACGGCAGGCCCGCTAAGGGCATGTACAATGGTGGCATATGGATACATATGTCCCATGACAAAAAGTAATTTGAAGCACCTACATTAATTTTTTCTCTCCAATGTAAGCTATCATTAGTGGGCCTCATTAAAAAATAAAAAATAAAGACTCTAGTACACATGCATCTATACTTTCCGCTCCAACCTTTTCAGCTTTTGTCACTGGACCACGTTTTTTCTCTTCAAGCACCCGCCTCCTGAAGAGGATCCCGCTTCCCTATTCGAACCTACTTTACGTCATATCCGATCCTACATGGCATGCGAGGCATCACCTTGAGGCTATGCATTGTACATGCCCTAATAAACCTGAGACCACTTGCAGACCACTCGCCCGTCGCTTCCTCTGTCACAAAGACAGGCGCTTACCTGGACACAATCCACCGCTCCCATTGGCCAAGGCAAACAGTACACGTGCTGCCAACGTGGACGACGTGAGGATGCACCATTGGTGCGACTGTTAATGGGTTTAATGAGTGCGTGTGTGCCATGGATCTATTGTTTGCTGCTTCTAACTTTCTAAGAGCCGATGGGATTTGGTTTATCCTCTTTTGTGTTCTACTGATGCGTGTCCATGGATGTTCGTGTGTCGATTTTTGGTTCGTGCCTGTGTGACTCCATTCATGCTCATGAACTGTTTGATCTTATGTCCCTTCACTGTGAGACGTTAAATGTTCTTCTTATTTCAGAAATCGCACTAATCGGTTCGTCGTCAGATTTGCCTTGCTGTTTCATGTGCTCAAAGGATCATCTTTCTCTTCAGGTTCGATTTTCAACGCTTTTCCTTGCCGCTTCAGTTTATTGTGCTTTTTCTTGTATGAGATTTGAAGCAAGTTCATCCTTCTTCTTCTTCTTAGATATTCTGATGAGAATTGTTGTGTACAAACATAAATTTGATATCAATTCTGCTGTGTTATACACTTTAAAACGAGATCAACCTAAGTGAACTTGTTTGTGCCGTTTGAAATTCAGTTATGTGCAAAGAAACAACAAATACCAGTTTACTGTGACTTTTCTTGTATGAGATTTCAAGCCAGATTGTTCAGTTCGTTCTTCTTTTTGTTCCTGCAGATTCTGAGAGAGAATGTTATGTGTCGCTGTATAAAGATGAATTTGAAATAAATTGAGCTGTGATGTATGCTTTAATAGGAAATGAACTTAACTGAACTTGTTGCTGACGGTTAAAATTCAGTTATCTACAGAGAAACAACAAATACCAGTGTACTGTAGATTTTCTTGTATAACGCTCCAAGCACGGTTCGGATGGTTCTTATTTCTCTTCTTAGAAATTTTGAGCAAGATTGTTATATGTCTGCCCGCATAAAGGTGTCTTGTTTTTTGAATTTTTTGACAATATGATCATGCGTTCTGAAATTTTGACAGAAAGCTTGTCTTTATGGGATTGCATTCTGAATTTTTTACAGAATCAACATGTGTATAGACTGGTGTTGACTGAGCTGCATTAGAGAAAGTGAGAACTATTGCCCATTGCAAACATGGTGTTCTGTTGAGTGAAATGTAAATTTAAGGTTACCTGACTATGTTTGCCTATTGGGCATAATTTAGATGTACTTAGAATTGCACACACTGACCTGGGTGGTCGGTTTTGCAAGATATTTTATTTATTATAATTTGGAATAGCCAAAATCATAGGGAAACTAAAATTGTTATATAGTTTTTTTTTTCAAACTTGTGTAGTCTGAAGCTTGTAGGACCTTCCTACATGATTAAGAATTAGCATAGCATTGTTGGTTCGTTTTGTGGATACTCTGTTATGATATGAATGTATAAATAGAAGATTTTAGGTGTACTTGGAAAATTGCATAGACTGACTATGCTATATGCAAGTCAGTCTACTGTAGAGCAGGCGCATTTAGTTTATTGCAAAAGCATGGAGAATTTTTAATTGTTATGCACTCCCTGCGTAAACAAATATAAAAGAAGGTGGATTTCCAATCAATTCTACTGTGATGTGCACTTTCAAACAAGAACTGAGCTTGTTTGTGCCATTTAAAATACAATTATCTGCAAAGAAACAACAAATAAGTTCCCCGTTTTAGAAGTGCTACAGCAGATCATGAATCGATTGCGTTCCGAATGTGCTAAATGCACATTAAGATTCACTTTCGCTTACTGTATCAGATACATGAATATCTTCGTCATCAATACATCCATTATATATTAATCTATCTTACTATTTCTTTTCTATTTTGCCTTCCTGATTGTACTGTGCTCTAACCATTTTGCCTTACATAGAGTACTAACTGATTTACATTTTGCCTTCCCGGTTGATGACATATATACTTACCTGTGCATATAATTGTCATCACTCTTTTTCATGATTCTCGATGTCGCAGAAAATAATAAAGAGCAAATAATTTGATCATAATATGTACCCTGAAAGCCACTCTTCTTCATGACTATATCATTGTCATTGGATATTATATAAAGATTAAGACTTTTGTTCTTAGAGATTTTCAGCAAGAGCAAATAATCTGATAATAATATGTACCCTAAAAGCCTTGTCATCAGATATTTTATACAGGTTAAGACTGGATATCGAGGTCATTCTATAAAATTTTGAATTTCATCTTGAAGGACAATTTGCAATATCATGTTTGCTACGTCCATAATACTCTTACTGTTGTACTAGGTATTGAATAATGAACTAACTGATACTGAATGTAATGTAGAATCTTACTTATCATAGTTACACTGTGAGCTTAGATCATTGTTGCTGAATATGGTATGTGCTTCTCATAAGTTGCTTGGTTTTAATCACTTACGTTACAATATCTTTTCTCAGGATTTGGCGTGATCAGTTGATAATCAAGTTTACCTTGTTATTTGATCTGCTGGGCATATCGACTCTGCAGTAAGGTACGGTTGCCACTCGTTTTATCTGGGTTGAGTTACTTGTATTTCGATTGTGTGTGCTTACTCGCACTTATTTTTCTTCCATCGGATGTGATATTTATACGCATACAAAAACAGGGAACATGAATTCCATTGATCCTGATTTCGATCGTGCTGCTGCAGGTAGTCGAACTGTTTCTCGACACCGTAAGAGAGTGGCAGCACGCCTTGCACTGTTCCAAAGTGCGCTACGGTTTGACATGATCATAGGTTATTCTTGTCCTTAGGGTATTACGTTCTCTGCGATGTGAACTTATGTCCAAATCACTTGTTTAGGCGCCTTGAATTCTGTACCCGGATCATCATCCTCTGGTGCTAATGGTGCATTTATGGGTACGGATCATCAACATTCTAATTCAAGACTATTATGGTAGTGCCCTTTTAACATATATTACGCCATAGGAGGTGGTTTCTTCCCGGTTGTCTCAGATACATACAGCCAGTTAAGGCGCCGTCAGCGAATGCAAAAGAGAAAAATGCGTATCTGGCGTCGATCAGGTCTGCCCTGCTTGTGTCGCCTTGTGATCAACTGTAAAAAGAACACCTAGGTCATTATCAAACTATGCTAAATTAGTTATTTCGTTTGTTTGAAGGTTACCCCTACCAGATTACATCTACCACACGCTCTCTGTTTTCTTCTGATTACACAGAGTTTTTAAAAGGTATTTTTGTAGTCAAGGTCATATAGCTTAGACACTTTCTGTAAACATCTAATGCATTCTCTCTACAGCATCGTATAAAAAGAGGACATATCTGGGAGCGCCTGAGTACACATGCCAGTTCTGTGGCGCTGTGTTTTGGTTCCGCGAGAGATGTAAAAAAGAAACGTGTGTGCCTGAGCGCCGTATCATATATAATCTATGATGCAAGGGCGGTAAAGTGTCAATGCCTGCTTTCAAAAACCCACCACCTTTTCTGTCAGAACTACTTAGGTTTGATGGTGATTCACGTTCTAAGCAATTCTTGGATAAAATCAGACAATACAATTCCCTTTTTGCTTTCACCTCCATGGGAGCAGATATTGATAGACATATTAACGAAGGTGGTGGTCCATATGTATTTAAAATTTATGGTCAGGTATATCACCGTATTGGATCACTTCTGCCAAATAGAGGTGCAACTCCAAAATTTGTCGAGCTGTATATTCATGACACACAAAATGAGGTCTCAAATCGAATTAATGCCGTGATGAACGAAGATAGTGAAAAAGATAGTGGTATTGACAGAGACGTAGCTGATGGTTTGATGAAGATGCTTGATGAGTTTAATCCTCTTGTACAAACATTTAGAATGGCTAGAGATCGACTTCAAAACCAAGGCAAGGAAACAATTGCTATTAGAATAGTTGGTGCGGAAAAAAATGACTCAGTGCAATATAACCTCCCTGCGTGCAATGAACTTGCTGGACTAATTATTGGTGATTTTGGTGTGGAAAATTATAAACGCGATGTTATTGTTGATAGTATGGAAAAAGGACTACACCATGTGTCTAGCCTCCATCCTGCTTTCATGCCGTTGCAGTACCCTTTATTATTCCCGTATGGTCGACGAGGATTTCAGCTCGGCATACCTCACAGAGACATAGACTTATCACACTCTATAGATATCACAAGTGACCTCCCAGTTCCTGAGGGTAGAAGTCGTGTGTCGATGGCAGAGTATTACTGCTACTGCTGTCCACTAGTAGAAAAGGGGTCAATGGTCTAGGCCGGTCCAGCCCATTAGTCCCGGTTCAATCCAGAACCGGGACCAATGGGGGCATCGGACCCGGTTCGTGAGCCCCGGGGGCCGGCCGGGCCACGTGGGCCATTGGTCCCGGTTCGTCTGGACCTATTGGTCCTGGTTGGTGGGACGAACCGGGACCAATGGGCCTCGCTTCTGGCCCAACACCATTGGTCCCGGTTGGTGGCTTGAACCGGGACCAATGGGCTGACCATTAGTCCCGGTTTGAGCCGTCAACCGGGACTAAAGGGTTGGTCCCCGTTGCGACCAGAGTTTAGTCCCACCTCGCCAACCGAAGGGGAATCGGACCTGTTTATAAGCCCCTCCCTCTCTACCTTATTGAGCTCCTCTGAAAATGAAAATAGATGCCCTTATATAGGGAATTTAGCATAAATTCATACGGATTTCTCTTGAAATTCGTTATGAATTTAAGTTGAATTTCCTCTATAAGCGCATCTCTGCTCATTTCTGAGTAGTTTTTTATATAGTTTTTTTTTCTTTTTTTGCTATATTTATTTTTTTCTTTTTATTTCTGAGTTGTAATAAGCCATTAAAAATAAGCATATATGCTCCTTTTTTAGTACATTTAATCACAACTATTTTTTGCTTCTATTCATTTCTGAGTAGTTTTTTATATAGTCTTTTTTCTTTTTCTGCTATATTTATTTTTTTTCTTTTTATTTCTGAGTTGTAATGAGCCATTAAAAATAAGCATATATGCTCCTTTTTTAGTACAGTTAATCACAACTATTTTTTGCTTCTATTCATTTCTGAGTAGTTTTCTATATTTTTTTTCTTTTCTGTTATATTTATTCTTTTGTTTTTTATTTCTGAGTTAATCAAAATTATTTTTTCTTCTATTTATTTCTGAGTGGTTTTTTATATATTTTTTTTCTGCTACATTTATTTTTTTTTCTTTTTATTTCTGAGTTGTAATAAGTCATTAAAAATAAAAAAGAGGCGCAATGTTCGTTAATTTGCTTCAAGCCTTTCGGAATAGTGTCAACTGCACTGCACATAGCTCTGTGCAGTCTACCGTATTCCTCAAGGCTTGAAGCTAACCAACGTGCAGGAGCATTGAGCCTCTTCGTCATCGTCTCTGCACTCAGGGCTTATAAACAGCTGCGAGTGCCTCTCGCTTGGCGAGGTGGGACTAAAAAAATAGCTGCAGGAAGAATCAACAAAAAATAGCTGCAGAAAATAAAAAAGTAGTTACACGGGTCCATTGGTACCGGTTCATGGCACCAACCGGTACCAATGCCGCTCTTTGGTCCTGGTTGGTTGGACCAACCGGGACGAATGCTCATCTTTAGTCCCGCGCAAACAGCTGAACACGTCACGGTCGCCACTGATACACCTCAGCGCCATGCTGCCAAGAACCACCAGCCGACACAGCTTGAAGCCCTTGGTGGATCTGTCATGCGTAGCACCTCCGACCAGGCATGACCAAGCATAGCACCTGTCGGCCAGGCATGACTTGACAGCTCCACCGAAGCTCCGTGCAAGACAAAGCCGCTCCACCTCCTTCCTCTGACTTCCAGCGCTGCTCCACAAAACAATGCTCCCAAGAGAGAAACAACATCGCAGTGCCGCCATCGTTCGGTCTGGAACACCAGATCCTAGGGTTTCCCCGGAGCAATACGAGTGGGTCAACGGTAGTCACATGACGATGCCTTCATCATGGTAACGACATGGAACGCCGCCATCGCTCGCCGTCAGCTCGGTTTTCACCGGCAACTCGCAGCTGGTGCCAGATGACGGATCCCGAGATTCGAACACCCAGCCTCAGGCCGACCACTCTGACGGAAGAGATGACCACCATCGCCGGCTGCAACGGTCAGAACAGATCTGATCTATGCTATTTTTTTAGTAAAGTTAATCAAAATTATTTTCTGTTCTATTTATTTCTGAGTGATTTTTATGTAGTTTTTTTTCTTTTCTGCTACATTTTTTTTTATTTTTGAGTTGTAATAAGTCATTAAAAATAAAAAAGAGGCGCAATGCTCGTTAATTTGCTTCAAGCCTTTTGGAATAGTGTCAACTGCACTGCACATAGCTCTGTGCAGTCTACCGTATTCCGCAAGGCTTGAAGCTAACCAACGTGCAGGAGCATTGAGCTTCTTCGTCATCGTATCTGCACTCAGGGCTTATAAACAACTGCGAGTGCCTCTCGCTTGGCGAGGTGAGACTAAAAAAACAGCTGCAGGAAGAATCAACAAAAAAAATAGCTGCAGAAAATAAAAAAGAAGTTACACGGGTCCATTGGTACCGGTTCATGGCACCAACCGGTACCAATGCCGCTCTTTGGTCCTGGTTGGTCGCTCCAACCGGGATGAATGCCCCCACTTTAGTCCCGGTTGGAGCCACCAACCTGGACCAAAGGTCTTCGTTTCCCGCCCTTTGGGCTGCTGAAAAGAGGCCTTTGGTCCCGGTTGGGGGCACCAACCGGGACTAAAGGGGGCATTAGTCCCGGTTGGAGCCACCAACCGGGACCAATGCTCTTGCTATATATACTGGACTTAGCAGTTTTCGTCAAATCCCATCTCTTTCTCGCCCCTGCCCCGAGCCTCTGCTCCTCATCGTCGTCGCCGCCGAGCCCGCCCCCATCGCCGCCCGCGTCCCGCGCTGCCCCGTCATCGCCGCCCGCGTCCCGCGCCGCCGCACCCCGACGTCGT
>NC_041391.1:107245900-107246691 GCF_002162155.2 Triticum dicoccoides | reverse complement strand
GTCCCCGTCGCCGCCCCCGAGCCCGCTGTCCTCGTTGCCCCTGCCCCGCGCCGCCCCGAGCCTGTCGTCGCCCCTGCACCGCGCCGCCTCGACGCCGACGTGAGTGTTTTTTTTATTTTTGTTAGATTTTTTTTAGATTCTTTTTGTAGTTCATAGATTTTTTTTGTTAGGTTAGATGTGTAGTAATTTAGATATGTAGTTCATAGATTTTTTTTGTTAGATTAGATTTTTTTTGTTAGATTACATGTATAGTATAATTAATTTGTTCATATTATGTTAGATTTTTTTGTTAGATTAATTAGATTTTTTTGTTAGACTAGATATGTGTAGTAATTAATTTGTTCATATTATGTTAGATTTTTTTTCTGTTAATAGATTTTTTTGGTGATATTATTATTGAATATGCATGTTTGGTGATATTATTGTTAATAGATTTTTTTGGTGATATTTAGATTGTGTAATTAATTTTGTTCATAGAATTTTAATTATTTTACTATATATAGAAGTAGTTTGTTTTTAGTAAGTACTACTAATTTATTTATAGTAAGTGCTTAGTAGTTGAACTACATAGTTGATTTTATTAATAAAACTACTTTTATTTAACTATATATAGAAGTAGTTCCCGCGTCGACGTCGGCGATGCCTATCCCGCATCCTCGTCGTCGTCGACTCGGCGGTGGAGGCCTGCTTGATCAGGGCCATGTTCGGGACTGGGCTCCGCCGGGTTGGTATTGGGAGGTGCTACCTTCCGGGGGACGTAGGTTGGTGAGGAGGCAGCCCGTTGTTGACCC
>NC_041391.1:107230493-107245167 GCF_002162155.2 Triticum dicoccoides | reverse complement strand
GATTAGATATGTGTAGTAATTAATTTCTTCATATTATGTTAGATTTTTTTCTGTTAATAGATTTTTTTGGTGATATTATTATTGAATATGCATGTTTGGTGATATTATTGTTAATAGATTTTTTTGGTGATATTTAGATTGTGTAATTAATTTTGTTCATAGAATTTTAATGATTTTTTTGTTCATAGTATTTAGAAAAAGGAAAAAAATAAGAAGTAGTTTATATATAGTTGAACTAGCTAGTTGATTTAATAAACTAATTTATTTTACTATATAATGAAGTAGTTTGTTTTTAGTAAGTACTACTTATTTTTTTATAGTAAGTGCTTAGTAGTTGAACTAGATAGTTGATTTAATTAATAAAACTATTTTTATTTAACTATATATAGAAGTAGTTACCGCGTCGACGTCGGCGATGCCTATCCCGCATCCTCATCATCGTCGACTCGGCGGTGGAGGCCTGCTTGATCAGGGCCATGTTCGGGACTGGGCTCCGCCGGTTGGTATTGGGAGGTGCTACCTTCCGGGGGACGTAGGTTGGTGGGGAGGCAACCCGTTGTTGACCCGATCCTTGTTTGGTGGCGGTCGCGTGGGCCAGTGACGGTGGTGAGGCATCCGGACACCGCGGAGGTGGTACGTCACCGTGTCAGCGAGGAGGACGAGCACGTCCGTTGCTACATGGTTGCATTGGAGGGGAGGTTCGACAATACCTAGCAGGTTCTTCAGGGATCTCACTAGAGCTATGATCCTGTGATGGTTCCTTATCTTTGGGTGTCCACCGCCCGCGTCGATACCCGTCGGGCGCTACGGTTCTAGTTGTATTAGTGATAATATTCGACGATGTATGGACACCAAGAGATGATGTACTTTTGCTTATAATTATTGAATGCATGCTAATTTGAATACTATACTTTATTTTATGATTTGGTTTTGCTTATTTTATGATTTGGTTTTGCTTATTGAATGCTCATATTGGATAAGTTCTCCTTCATTCCCGTGTGCTAGACAATTTGGTATAATAATGCATTCGGGAATGAAAGAGGAGCTACGTACATACATCGATCATCGATAGTCAACCCGTGATTAATAATAATGATCTAGTTTAATATTTGAATTATGAACGTAGGCCGGAAATGTCGTACTCATCGGACGACGAAAACCGCCCGGGGGAGTGCGACTGGTGCCACGACGACCGAGGTATGTGCGACAGGTTCATTGAGCTGGACGAAGATCGGCACTTCAGCATTAAGCTCGAGGAGACCTGCGATGTTCATATGGTACGCAACGACGATAATAGTTTTTTTCGTAATTAAGCACGACTTCAACTATTTTAACGTGTATTTTTCATCTTTTCTAATTCGACTAGCTTATCCCATGCTTTGCAAGATGCTATGTCTTGGAGAGGATGGGTTTTGAAGACCATGCAAATTTCGAAACCAAAAAAATTATCCTAAGTACCCATCATGGTGTGGATTTTCAAGTAAAGCTGTACAATGCTCAGAGTGTAACCCATTTTGGTTGATAAAATTGGGATGCATTTTGCAAGATGTATGGTCTTGATGAGGGTATGCTTGTCACCATGGATCTTGGTGATCCTACAATCGAGCAAGAGACACCTTCGATTTGGGTCCTTGTGGATACACCTCCAGTTCTTCCCTCATGTGAGCTAAACATAGTTATTAAGTAATTTATATTATTTATTTCAAAATATATAGTTGACAACTTATCTCCATTGACAGCTTATTTTCATTCTTCAAAGAATGTGCGGAAGATGGTAGACAGAACGTACTACACCGAAGGCTCCGAATTAACTTATCAGGAGAAAAATCATCTGGTCGGATTTTGTACTGATCTTGAGAATTACAATATCTACAATCAAACTCCTCAACATTATGGTCAATACGTGCCACTAGTGCACGTGTTGAACTACGGTAACTACCATGGAGATACCTTGGTAAGATTATTTTTTACTATTACAACATCCGTGCATCTTTTTGCACACTTCTAAAACTAGTACATCATTGCTAACTACGAAGTTATTACTATGTTTTTCAACAGATAATCCCGAATGATTGTGTGCCTCATCTGATGTATACGCATGGTAGCCTTCATGTTTTGAACATACGATCAGGTCGTCCTACGAATCTCAACTGTCCATACCGGGTTTCTAAAAGAAATGGAGACATAACAATCAAAGAATGGAAAAAATGTATGGACAATTGTAAGGAGCTTCTTGGAAGCAATAAGCAACGAAGGGCAAGAATTGGAGACAGGATGATCGCCATTCTTCATAATGGAGAGTCAGGGTCTATATTGTTTTATGCTATTTTACCTTAAGGGTGTAGGTCCTACCTGATACTGATGATCATGTGCTAAGAACAATTATGTAGGGTTGGGTTCGATGACTATGAGGATGATGATCGTATGACTTATTATTAATAACGAGTAGAAGTTGTATGATGATGCGTGATTAGTAGGACTTGTTATTATATACATATATGATGACGTATGATGCAAAGTATGCATGAGCATATGGTATATCTGCGGGTGCAATGAACATAGCAGCAGCGTTGATAAACCAAGGACGAAGATAAGAGAGGACACTTCTCTCTATTAGCTAGCTATAATAACAACCTAAAAATAACCCCCAAAACCCCTAAAGCAGCCATTTTTATAAAAAAAAATTGACTTTTGGTCCCGGTTGGAGCCACCAACCGGGACCAAAGGCCCTCTGATTGGGCTCGGTGCACAGGGCCACGTGGAGCCACATTGGTCCCGGTTCGTGTTTGAACCGGTACTAATGGGTGGTGGCATTAGTAACGACCCATTAGTCCCGATTCATGAACCGGGACTAAAGGCCCTTACGAACCGGGACTAATTGGTGGTTTTCTACTAGTGGTCATTATAAAAAAAATCAATTCAATCCGTTTCTTTGCTGCGGAAGATTATCTTCACAGTCCCAGGTTGACAGTTTTGCAAGTGTTGAAGAAGGCAGGCTAACATACATAGCAGAGCACCAAGACGACTTTAGATGCGAACATTTCCAAGGTGTTGCTGACGCTGTTGGACAGGGTCATCTTGACGGTAGCAGTATAGGTAAAAAAAGAATTGTCCCTGCGGCCTTCACAGGTGGAGATCGCTATGGGCAACAAAATTTCCAAGATGGTGTTGCAATATGCCGTGTTTTTGGTCCACCTCATTTATTTGTCACCTTCACATGTAACCCAAAGTGGGCTGAGATCAAAGATGCCCTTGTATTTGAGCCTGGACAAAAAACCACAGATCGTTCTGATCTTGTGGTTCGAGTCTTCAAGCTGAAGCTGGAGCAGTTCATGAAAGGGATAATGAAGGGTCGAACATTTGGTCCTGTATGCGCGGGTAGCTATTCTTGCCACAATTCAATCATGAACAGCCCCATAGCTCTAGAGTGGTTGCACTAACACTTACGTTCAATTTGCATAGTATTATACAGTGTGGAGTTTCAGAAGCGCGGTCTGCCGCACATACACATCCTCGTCTGGCTTCAGGGTAGGACGGGCGCAGGTGTAACCGACCTTGCTGACACGTACATCTCAGCTGAGATTCCCGATCCAGGAGTGGATCCTATTGGTTACGCGTTAGTCGAAGAGTTTATGATGCACGGCCCGTGTGGTGTAGCTAATAAAAATTGTCCTTGCATGAAAGATAAGGTGTGCACAATTTTTTTTCCAAAAGACTTCCAGAGTGAAACCACTGTTGACGATAAGGGCTTTGTCATGTATAGACGTCGTGATTCTGGTATAAAAATAAACAAGAAGGGCACTGAACTTGATAACAGACATGTTGTTCCGTATTGCATGAAACTCTTAAAGAAATTCCAAGCTCACATCAATGTAGAGTGGTGCAATAAAAGTGAGGACTTAAAGTACCTTTTCAAATACGTGACCAAAGGAACAGACCGTCCAAACATTGCTTTCACAAAATACAAAAAGAGGAAACATGGTGCTACTGACGACGCTAGTGACGTGCCAGAAAGTTCTTCTGCCGCAAAATGTACAAAGTTTGAGCTGAGGGGAAAATTAGGTGCTAAAAAATATGAAATAGATGAAATAACTAATTTCCTGAAAGCTCGATATCTTTCTGACAAAGAATCTCTTTGCCGAATGTATGGTTACGATATACACCACCATTACCCTGCTGTTGAACGTCTTGCCTGACAAAGAATTTCTATCCATGTAAATAACCTACTTTCTTTTACCAGTATTTTCAGGTTAACTATACTGAAGAGAACCTGCTCGACTACATTGATCCAAACAATGATACACTCATGATGAGACTTGCTGATGACAATTTGGTCGCCAAGTGTCGCATCATGGTAGCAACTGACAAGAGGACCACTATAACCACCAACTGGTCTGAGTTTCGTCGCCGCGCCAACATTCGTGAAGGAGATGTCTGTGCATTTCGTTTTAGGATCACTTCAAAGCGCCGCCTGGTTCTCATCGTGCACCACCTCTAGATGCACAATCAAACACGCTACGGCCCCTCCGTTAATATAATCTATATAATGCACTACTAAGTACTCCCAATTATGCTATATCCTGTAATGACCTATGGTCCTCTTTTGTGCGCTCTTATATCACGCTTTTCGAGACCTACTGCTTATGTTGACAGCACTGATATCAATCAGACGTTTCATGTTCAGATCCATAATGGATTTTCTCTCTACAGTTTATATTTCTTTTCCTGCTGCTAACTTTGTTCAATCAAGATACCATCCCAAACGTTAATTAAAATAAAAAAGAGTGTTCAAAGGGGCGAGTACAACCAGGCAACGCCCAGCTCCCCCTCAAGAGGTGGGCCACGGGCGCGCCCCAACACCTTGCTTAAGGCCAAGATTGATATATAGGACGAGGTAAAGATTGATATATAGGACGATGGTATTCGGACACCGAAAGTGTTCCGGAGGGTACCGGATACTTATCGGGTCACTGGAAAGGAGTTTCGGGCACCCCCGCCAAAGATATGGGCCTTATAGGCCAAGAGAGGGAACACACCAGCACACAAGGGGCTGGTGCGCCCCTATACAGGCCAGCCCTATGAGGAGGTGAAGGAAAGAGGGGAGGGCAAGGAAAGTGTGGAGTAGGACTCCCCCTTCCTTTCCTCTCCCCCTCTTTCCTTCCCCCTTGTTTATATAAGGTAAGGGGAGTGCGCCACTTGGGAAACCCCAAGTAGGATTCAGATCCTACTTGTGGCGCCCCTTGGCTGCCTCTCCTCCCCTCCCACCTATATATATGTGGAGGGGGGCGCCTAGAACACACAACATCAATTGTTAACCATGTGCGGCGCCCCCTCCGCAGTTTACGCATCCGGTCATATTCTTGTAGTGCTTAGGCGGAGCCCTGCGTGGATCACTTCACCATCACCGTCACCACGCCGTTGTGCTGACAGAACTCATCTACTTCGCGGTGCGTTGGGACGTGCCTTCTCTGCACAGGTGAGTTCATCCTCTCCCCCCCTCCTTCTCCTCTCTACTCCGCTCGATCTTTGATCCTCGCCTCTATTTTCGTCTCTCTCAGATTTGGTGCAGCAACCTCATGTCTCCATTGATGAGGAGGGCGACCGGGATCCAAGCGCAAGACAACGAGAGCACGGCCGTCGTGCACCGACACACCGGCAGCGCGCGCATGGTCCTCTTGCTGAAACAATGATATAGGAGTTAGTGAACATAAGGAGGTAACTCATGTTTCTCTGAAACTTGCAAGAAACTGCAAAACTAAATGCTATCTGTAGCTACCAAGAAACCAAGGCTAATCGAGTCACATCACCACAGTCCACTGAATTTTGCATGCTATTGCAGCTAGTCAGTCACACTAACCCTGTTTTAGCTCGATTTGGTTCACAAGACATATACCAATCTTGCTGCCTTTGAAGAAAATAGACACTTTTGTCTGGAGTGATGCCGCTGATGCTGCCTTTGAAGACTTGAAGAGACAGTTGTCTGAACCGCCGGTTCTTGCGTCTCCCATTGATAAAGAGCCGTTGCTGCTATACGTGGCTGCCAATTCACGAGCCGTCAGTGTTGCCATCGTGGTGGAGCGTAAAGAAACTGGCAAGGAGCATCCGGTTCAATGGCCGGTTTATTACATCAGTGAGGTGCTAATTGAGTCTAAGCAAAGGTATCCACATTGGCAGAAGCTCGTTTACGGAGTGTTTATGGCCAACCGGAAATTGAAGCGATACTTTCAAAGTCATCCTATAACTGTGGTAAGTTCTGCCCCTTTGGGAGACATCATTCAGAACAGGGAGGCCACAGGACGAGTCGCCAAGTGGGCCATTGAACTTGGGCCTCACGATTTGAAGTATATGCCATGTACTGCTATTAAGTCTCAGGCCTTGGTGGACTTTATCAATGATTGGACAGAGTTACAGGCCCCTGAGGAGAAGCCGGATAACACATATTGGACTATTCATTTTAACGGGTCCAGGCAGCTAGAAGGCTCGGGGGCTGGAGTGGTGTTAACTTCCCCTCGAGGTGACAAATTCTGTTATGTACTCCGGCTTATGTTTCCATGTACTAACAATGCAGCTGAGTACGAGGCCTTACTCCATGGTCTCCGGATGGCTAAGGAGATGAACTTAAGCCGGGTAAGATGCCTGGGTGACTCAGATCTCGTGGCTCAACAAGTGTCAGGCAAGTGGGATTCCAAGGATCCCCTTATGGTGGCTTATCGTCGAGAAGTAGATGCTGTGGCTGGTCACTTCACGGGTTATCAAGTGGAGCACATCGATCGAAGGAAGAATGAGGCGGCTGATGCTTTAAGACGGTTGGGATCCCAACGTAAGTCGGTGTCGCCCAACACCTTTCTCGATGTCTTACATAACCCTTCTGTCAAGGTGCCTACCGAGGAAGAGCTAGCAGTGCCAGACCCGGAGGCACGGCTGGTGGCGGCTCTTCACGTTATCCCGGATTGGACAATGCCCTACTTGGCTTATATGACCCGGGGTGAGTTGCCCGAGGATGAGACCTTGGCGAGACAGATCATCAGGCGCTCCAAATCTATGACGATTGTTAATGGCGAGTTACATCACCTAAGTGTCACGGGGGCGTTTCAACGCTGTGTGTCCCCTACAGAAGGCCAAGAAATACTTCGTGAGATCCATGAAGGGGATTGTGGTCATCATGCCGGGTCAAAATCTCTCGCAACCAAAGCTTTTCGTCATGGTTTTTATTGGCTGACGGCTCATGCTGATGCGGAGGATCTGGTCAGCAAATGTGACGGTTGTCAAAAGTTCTCACGACGAGCTCATGTGCCGGATCAAGAATTGAGGATGATCCCAATCACTTGGCTGTTTGCAGTCTAGGGGCTTGACATGGTTGGACCTTTCAAAAGGTTTAAAGATAAAAAGACACATCTACTGGTGGCAGTGGACAAGTTTACAAAAGTGGGTTGAGGCAGAGCCGGTCAGTAAGTGTGATGCAGCCACAGCGGTTCAATTCATGAAAAAGGTGATCTTTCGTTTTGGTTTCCCACATAGCATCATAACTGATAATGGCACTAATCTCTCCAAGGATGCCATGGAAGAGTTCTGTCAAAGAGAACATATCCGGCTTGATGTTTCGGCTGTTGCTCATCCTCAATCCAATGGTCAAGCAGAAAGAGCTAATCAAGAGATCCTGAAAGGTATCAAGCCCCGGCTCTTAGTCCCCTTACAGCGGACTCCGGGTTGTTGGGTGGAGGAGTTACCATCCGTGTTATGGAGCATCAACACTACGCCTAATAGATCTACAGGCTACACGCCTTTCTTTATGGTGTATGGTGCAGAGGCGGTCCTGCCAAGTGACATCCGGCACGATTCACCCCGCGTGGCAGCTTACGTTGAGGCTGACAACGAAGAAGCTCGTCAGAGTGCACTTGACTTGCTGGATGAGGAGCGAGACTTGGCAATAGCCCGCTCGGCGATTTATCAACAAGACCTGCATCGCTATCACAGCCGCCGGGTTAGGAGCAGAACCTTTCAGGAAGGCGACTTGGTGCTCCAGCTCATCCAGGATCAGTCTAATATGCACAAGCTATCCCCGCCTTGGGAAGGGCCCTTTGTGGTCAGCAAGAATCTGCACAACGGGTCATATTACCTCATCGATATTCGAGAGCACAAAGACTCACTTAAGTCGGAGGAGGAGACCCGCCGGCCGTGGAATATAGCTCACCTCCGGCCTTATTATACTTAAGCCACCGGCTTTCAAGATGTATATATTTTTTGATGATGTATATATTATATAAAGAAATAAAGCAGGATCTCCGTCCTTTTTACCCTCAAAACTCTATGTGTCTTTTTTATCAGGTAGTGGAGACAACCAACAGGGAGCAGATCACATATGAATCCGGCTTTCCCTTTGGACTGGCTTATGATCATATCTGAATCTAGCCATGGTCACTTGGGGGCTTCCTGTTCAAACATAGGTCGTATTCGAACCGAAGAGAACATAGCTGTCGATACCCACTTGATCGGCATACTGCCAAACCCACTTGGGGGCTTCTTGATCATATTTGAATCACAGCTTAACCCCTCTGGGTCTGACGTGGATCGTATTCGAATTAGCGTCATTAAACAACTCTTATGTTCACTTGGGGGCTTCCTGTTCAAACATAGGTCGTATTCGAACCAAAGAGAATATAGTTGTCGATACCCACTTGATCGGCATCGCCAAAGCCACTGGGGGCTATATGATCGTATCCGAATCTTAGCTTAACCCCTTTGGGACGGTTTTCTGATCGTATTCGAATCAGGAGCCTGTGAACATTGCTCATACATATAATTACTTTAACTATTTTGAAACCTTCTTAAGGAGATGGTCCTTAATTCTTCCGGTTCAATATTGATCATCCCAGGATCGTAGGTGCCAAGTAAAGCATCAAATGAGTCGGGAAGACTATCAAAAGGGTCACAGGTATGCTGTTGTGATTATATTTTAAATAATCATGAACCGGCCTATATATGATGTCTTTTGGTCATGTTCCGGGTTATCAATACTCTATAACCCCCTAGTGCAGTAAACCGCCCAGAAAGTTTTGCTTGTTTTATGTGCAGGATAAGGCAAAGCAAGTTAAACATCAAGGAAATACATGGTTAACATAAGCCAGCGAAATATAGTGATGACGGCTTACAGAAGTAATAAGCACCATAAACATGCGCAAGGGCATGACCAGCATTAAGAAGTTTTTCTATCCTATTACAAGACTCCCCGAGTCTGAATAAGCGAAGCATTGTTTTGGCAAAGTTATAAAACGCCTGGCGGCTCATTCCTTCGGCGGGCTTGATGACTCTGGGTTATCCTTCTCCGCCTCTCCGTCGGTTGCTTTGTCCTGGAAGGTGGACGAGGCCCAGTCAATGCCGCTCAAGGCTTCAAATTCAGCCTCATCATCTATTAAACCGGTCGGGTCCACTTCAGGGGCAAAGGTATGCTTACGCGTTGGAGGGATCAAGCTGACTTGGTCGTATGGGACGTTTGGGATTCTCCGGTTCTCGCTATCATAGCCCGGCGAATACTTAGTAAGATCAGTATCGTTCCCAATGAGAGTCGCCAGGGGACGTACGACTTTGACACATGCAGTGAAGTCTTGGTCGTCAAATGCAGTGCCATCCTCCTTCAGGCTTGGGTATCCAAGAGAGAGATCAGCCAAGTCAAGTTCTGGCACCCACGCCTTTGCCCGGCTTAATGCGGCCACGGCTCCGGCTCTCGCAGATGCCCGCCTTAAATCCTGAATTCGTTGAGGTAGCACTGAGAGATGCTTCAACACATCTTGTAGGAGGTGAGGAGTGGTATTTGATAAGGCCACAACGGCCAAAGCGCGTTGTGACCTGGAGTACAGCTGCTCTACTAAGGTGTAAACCGCCTTAAGCTTGATCAACATATTTTGCTTCAGGTTGGTACTCCTGGGGCCTGTATGTTCACAGGCATCACAATAAGCCGGAGATAACTAGTACAATAATCCTTGGAAGATTACAATATTTCAGGTTTTTCAGAGTGACTTACCAAAGATAGCTGAGACCATTTGGGATATCTGCCGTTTTAAGTCGGACAGTTCGGTTGTTGCCTCTGCAAGAGATGCTTCTGCCGCCTCGGCCCGGGTCACCAGTGAAGCCCTCTCATCAGCCCAATTTTTCTTTTCTGACTCAAAATTTTTCCTCAGCTTCTCTTGTTCAGAGACACTGAATTCAAACTTGGAGTTGGCTTTCTGAGTTTCAAGCTCTTGGGTTTTTAGCTGGCTCTTCAGGTCAGCAATCTCCGACTCAAATTGACTTATGGTGGCCTGTATTGACATCAGGTTATGGTAAGAATCATGGTAAGGTAAAATTCAAGTCCCAAACACTTTACAAGTAAAGATACTTGGCACTTGGGGGCTAATGTATGCTTAAAGAATTTTTTAACCTATCCTACTGAGTCATACATATTAAGTCTCAAGCACTTTACAAGTAAACATACTTGACACTTGGGGGCTAATGTGTAACACAAATTCAAAGTCTCATGCTACCACCGGGTTAAATGTATTCACTTTAAACCGGACAACCTAACAGTAAGTAGATTTCTAAGTCTACAGCATATTCATTCATAAGCAATAGACTTGGGGGCTGGTACAGTAAGTAAGGTTCAGGAAAAAAGCATAAGTTATACCTCAGATTTGTGCTGTATTTGCTTCACCATGTCAATTTCCAGGTCACGACTATTGTGCACTTGGTTCAGATAGCTCGAGACTATATCACCAATGCTTAGGTGAGTATAATCAGTAATGTCCTGTTTGGCTTTCCGACGTTGGGCAAACTCCTCCTTGGCAGTGCATTGGGCAAGAACAGTAGGCCGGCCCGGTTCAACATATTGACTTTTCAAAAATTCAACTTCCGGGTCAGTCGTCTTGACCGGGCTAGGAATTTCCGGGTTATCAGAGTTGTGGACAACATCTTCTGCAGGCGGGTCAGAGGTTGGCACCGAAATATCAGAAGCCGGTTCAGGCGGTGGCTGATGAGTGGAGCTGTCAGGAACAGATGAGTCAAACGCCGGTTCAGGGACCACTGGGTCTTGGGACGGCTTATTCTTCTTTGCCCTCTTGCTGGGCTTCACTTGCAGGCTGTCAATAAAGGTAGAAGGATGAGTATCAAAGTGCAAGTATGGAAGAACTTAAAGTAAGAAAGGTTACATTACCCGGGAGCCGTTTTAAAAGTTGACATGTTTGATTGCATCGACTCGTCAGAAGAAGGAGAGGTATCCTGATCATTGGAGTCGGATGAATTGAGAGGTTGGCGAATCAAACCCGCCAAAGGTAAAGCAGAACGTAAATCGGAGATAACCTCGGTCCGACGCTTCCTGGTTACATCGGGTAAGCCGGAGGAGAGTTCTGCGTCTTGATTGGCCCGAGTCTGCCTCCGGTTCTCAAGCTGTTGTTGCTTCAAAAGAAATTGAGGATCTTGGTAAGCTAGAGGATGTGAAAATCTTACTTTCCGGGTCACCCTTCGGATTTTTTGCTTTGGCAAAGGCTCTGAGTCAGAGGAGATTATAGTTACCTCTTCGTCAATTGCTTGCCTGTTCCCTGTATCCTCCTAAAAGGATAGAATATCAGTAGAGTAACGACAAAGGAATTAAGAAAATCAAAAGATTACCTCTTCATCATCGGAAGAAGAGTCATCCAATTTAAGCATATCAGAGGCGCTGGGTTTCTTCTTCTTTGAGGTGCCCATCTTGGCGGCTTTCCTTTCGGTTTTCTTGGCTGCCCTGGCCTGTTTGGCAACCTCATGGTCATACTTGACCTTTCAGAAATTATCACCAGCCTATGGAAAAAGATAAGGAGTCATAAGTACAAAGAAGGTATAACATGTTAAAAAGGGTTTATTAAGATTGGTAACTCACTGCAGGGGTCGGGTTCTTCTTGCAGAAGGGAAGTAAGCCGAAGGCATTGCTAGTCACAGTGCCCTCCTTCAACAGTGACTGGGTTGTAGCATCTACCACATCATCTGGTAAATCGTCAGGACTATGACGCATTGGGTCATCCTTCTCGCATGTGTAAGTACACATTAAGCCGGAGCGGTGGCTTAATGGTAGTATTCGCCAGGTGACCCAGACCCGGACCAGATCGATGTCATTTAACCCGTTTCCCAACAGAGCTTTGATTTTCCTGATGGTGGGGTTGAGAGGCAGGCGCTCAACATCGGTCAACTTGTCTGCCAGCGGATGGTTGGACTCAAGGTGCAGGGCGCGAAAACCGGGCAGAGGCCTTTCGTCAGCCGGTGAAGTGTCTTGACAGTAGAACCACGTCTGGTTCCAATCTTTCGGGTGACTCGGCAGCTCAACATAAGGGAAAAGACAATCTCTCCGCCGCTGGATTGAGATGCCGCCAAGCTCAAGACTAGGCCCGTTGGCACGTTCATTCTGCCGGTTCAAGTAAAAAAGTTCTCTGAACAACAGCAGACTTGGCTCCTCTCCCAGGTACACCTCGCAGAAGACTTGGAAATTGCAAAGATTTGACACGGAATTGGGTCCAATGTCTTGAGGTTTAAGATCAAAGAAATTCAAAACTTCCCTGAAGAATTTTGAGCCGAGAGGGGCAAATCCCCGGTTCATGTGACCCGTGAACACTATCACCTCCCCTTCTTTGGGATGAGGCCTCTCTTCAGACGGGTCAGGGGCACGATAAGACATGACCTCCTTTTTGGCAGGTGGCCAGACTTCACGAACTTAGCAAGTTTGCTTTTGGTAACTGTGGATGGAACCCAATTGCAAGTCACAGGGGCTTTGGCCGCCTTAGGTGCCATGACAACAGTTGGCCTACGACAAAATAAGAAGTTTCCAGTTCAACTTTAACCCGGGAGAAATATTTAAATTATTTAAAGTGGCGGCTTAAGAAGGGGCCTAATGATATAAGGGTGACTGTGCAACAGTATTTAAGCCGCTACAAGTATCAAAAGTAGTTCAAAATTCTTAAGGTCGTGAGAAGCAAGTAAGGCTCACAAGATCAGTATCATTTATTTAAGCTGGACACTTGGACAGTTGTGTTTAAGGGCATTTACCAGAAGAAGCTTTCCGGGTGATAGAAACAAGTTTCACAGACGACAGCTATTATTCTGGATCAAATTATTGCTGTGAAACACAAATTTTCTAGACCTAAAAACAGGACAGAGAAGTTCATGCACTCGAAGAAGGTCTCCAAACAAGGGAAATGAGATCTGTTTCTATGCAAGATAAACACAAACAATTACCGCAGCAGTTCTACATAGTTTTTACGATCTAAACAGGGCATTGGAGGTGCAAACTAGCGAGGGTTTGCATCGGGCGGTGATGAACGCCGACGAACTCAACAGGGCCCCAATGCAGATCTAAAGAAAGGGAAGGGGAGGAACTCACGGATGCGGACGAGCTGCGGAGGTTCGCTGTCGATTTCTGGTCAGAGTCAGGTTGATGCAGCGGCCTGAGTCGATGAATACAGGGAGATCTGCGGCGGCGGCGGCGGAGCTCGAGTGACAGAGAAGAGGCAAGAGGAAGAAGACGACTGGAAGGAGGAGAATGGGAGATCTAGGTCACGCCTATTTATAAGGAGAGAATAACTGAGACGGCGTGGGAAACGAGGAGATAAGAATTATTATCCAGCGGCCCCGACGCCTCGATTTTCGGAACAGTCAATAAAGACAGAGATCCGTTGAAAGATACGGTGACGTCACAGCGGCTTAACCCGGATCCAAGAGATGATGTCATGGCGGGTTAAAAGAAAACTTTTGCACGGACAGAAGATTGAGTATATGTTAAGGTATTTTAAGATTGACATGAACATGTTCAAATCAATCTGGGGCCTAATGTTGGGGATATAACTATTTGTATAAGCCGCCCAGGAGGGGTCGGGTTACGCAAAAAGGATTCACCAGAGAGAAGCCCAAGGCCAAGCATGAAGATGGCGGTTCAATAAAGGGCTTAAAGGCCCACAGGCGACTTAAGGCCCGTTGTAGTAAACCGTCGTAATGGCATGACTTGTAACATAAGGTAGATTTAACTAGTCATCGAGCCGGACACTGTTTATAAGCCGGTCGGGACTCTGTAAGCCACAGGGCGTCAACCCATGTATATAAGGGGACGACCTTGTAACGCCCCAGATATACTTTCCCCATTTGTACTCCAACTCTTGCCGTTTCCGGTGTCAAGTTATATTTATTTCTCGGGTTCGGGTCCTTGTCTCCGTGTGTTGTTTTCGTTTTCATGCACCTCATACCATGTCATCACGTGCATTGCATTTGCATACATGTTCATCTCATGCATTCGAGCATTTTCCCCGTTGTCCGTTTTGCATTCCGGCGTTTCGTTCTCCTCCGGTGGTCATTTCTACCTTTCTTTCTTGTGTGGGGTTTAAACATTTCTGGATTGGACCGAGTCTTGCCAAGCGGCCTTGGTTTACTACCGTAGACCGCCTGTCAAGTTTCGGGTCATTTGGACTTCGTTTGATACTCCAACGGTTAACCGAGGGACCGGAAAGGCCTCATGTGTGTTGCAGCCCAACACCCCCCAAATTTGGCCCAAAACCCACCAAACTCTGCTCCATGTCCTAGAGCGTTCGATCACGATCGTGTGGGCGAAAACCGCACCTCATTTGGACTCTCCTAGCTCCCTCTATGCCTATATATACACCCCTCCGTTTTCGGATCTCTCCCTCTCCCC
>NC_041391.1:107176671-107229948 GCF_002162155.2 Triticum dicoccoides | reverse complement strand
CGCCGCCTCCTTCCCCGACGCCGGTGACCGGCGCCGCCTCCCCGCCGCCGTTCGCCTCCTCGCCGCCGTTCGCCTCCCCGGACCGGCGCCGTCGCCGCCACCGCACCGGGCCCCGCCGCGCGCCCGCGCCTCCGTCGCGCGCGCCCTCGCCCGCGGCCGGCCCCGCCGGCCACCTCGCCGCCCCTCGACGCCGACCACCGCCTCCTCCTACGCCGGCGACCTCGGAACCGGCGCCGACGAACCTCGTCGTGCGCGCCCCGGCCCGGCTGCTACAGTGCCCGAACCCTAGATCTGAGATTTAAAACTGAGGGTTGACTTTCTTCCCTCTCCCTCTTAATTTTTATGCATTCTTTGACTGCTCGTATCTCCGCAACCGTAGATCCGTTTTAGGCGTATGATATATCAAAATCTTCGCCTCGACATGTACATCATTTCATTCCATTGCATCATTTGCATTTGAGGTCATCTTGATACCCAAAATGCTGTTAGAAGGAGGCTTCGTGAGTTAAATTGCAGAACCGTTAATTCATCATGCACTTTTGTCATTTTTGCTATATTTAATCCGTGCACGATATGCCTGTGCCCCTTTGGGATGCATTGTGAAGCATTTTGTCTTCTTTCCAGAGGTGCCACCCATGCATTTTTTAGGATGTGTGTGTTGTCGTGTGCAAGCTTGCGAAGTAGGGTACCTGAGAACGCAGATTTCAGGGACTTAGTGATTTTCACTAAGTCTGGGATATTTTAGTTCATGATGCTATATGTCCAGCTTGTTTCCTAGTGATCCGTGCCTCTTTTGAGGATGATCAGTAAGGGAGTTTTGATATCTAAGTTATGCTCTATCCATCCATGTCTTTGTTGGCATTTGTGGAGTGCTCTAGGTTGACTCAATCGAGCTCGACTTTTGCTTCGTTGTTAATCTGGGCAGATCGTCAACTTGTTTGCGATTTCGCCGATGCTACCGTTAGTGTTCCATGCATGTTATGCCTTCGTTCTAGCCATGTGTAGCTAGCACTTTGTGCCTTCTTGCTGGTTATATGCTTTACTTGCCATGACTTGCACCGTAGTGAGTGCATCGAGCTCGTTTACATGCCTTCGTGAGTTAAATTTCAGCATGTCTCAGTTTTCACTAAGTCTGAAAACTGATTGTGTTCGAGCGATGTTCGTGAGCTCGGTAGAGTATTTTGTGACCCCTTTTGGCCCCAGGTCACTTTGGGTGTTTTATTAAGCTTGTTGAGAAGCTCCATGCCATGTTCTTACTTGTCATGTTCAGGTTTTCTATCATGTTGTTTTGCTGCTCCGAAGAGAGCTTCGTGATCTGAAATTTCAGACTAGTGTTGATTTCACTAAGTCTGAAATCTGTTTTTGCATTTGCGTTTTAGCCATGCTTGTTTGAACCTCTTAGTGGATGAATTTGCCTATGGCTCAGTGCTAGTGTTTTGTCAACCATCTTGTGTACTTCGCTGCCATGTATTTTGTTTTCATGTTTGGTGGCTGTAGCATGTTCATTTAGTTGCATTTAGATGCCTACTTGCTGTAAATCGCAGACCGGTGTCATATCTTAAAACGCTTGCCATTTCCAAACCGTAGCTCCGATTCCTATGATCTTTATATCGTTTTCAAGCGATTTCATCCCCTCTATCCAGTGGTACACTTGGTTTTCCAAGTTGATGCCAGGTTCATGCATTTACTGTCATATCTTGCATTTTGCATCCCGCATCGCATCCCGCATAGCATATCGTCATTTCATCATATTGCTTGGTCTTGCCGTGGTTGATTGTGTCCTTGTTGCTTGTTTGTCTTTGGGTAGAGCCGGGAGACGAGTTCGCTACCGAGGAGCCCGTTGAGTTTGCTTGTGAGGATCCAGTCAACTCTGACAACTGTGCAGGCAAGATGATCATACCCTCGAAATCACTACTATCTTTGCTATGCTAGTTTGCTCGCTCTTTTGCTTTGCCACTGCTACGATGCCTACCTTTTGCTTGTCAGCCTCCCAATTGCCATGTTGACCTTCTAACCCACCTTTGTCCTAGCAAACCATTGATTGGCTATGTTACCGCTTTGCTCAGCCCTTCTTATAGCGTTGTTAGTTGCAGGTGAAGATTGGAGCCGTTCCTTGTTGGAACATTTATATTCTTGTTGGGATATCATTATATTGCTATGTTATCTTAATGCATCTATATACTTGGTAAAGGGTGGAAGGCTCGGCCTCTCGCCTAGTGTTTTGTTCCACTCTTGCCACCCTAGTTTCCGTCATATCGGTGTTATGTTCCCGGATTGTTGCGTCCCTTACGCGGTTGGGTTATAATGGGAACCCCTTGATAGTTCGTCTTGATTAAAGCTTTTCCAGCAATGCCCAACATTGGTTTTACCATTTGCCACCTAGCCTCTTTTCCCTTGGGTTTCCGGAGCCCGAAGGTCATCTTATTTTAACCCCCCCGGGCCAGTGCTCCTCTGAGTGTTGGTCCAAACTAGAGTCCTGTGCAGCGCCCCCTCGGGGAAACCCGAGGTTTGGTTTTAGTTGTATGGAGCGCTCATCTGAGTGTGCCCTGAGAAAGAGATATGTGCAGCTCCTATCGGGATTTGTCGGCACATTCGGGCGGTGTTGCTGGTCTTGTTTTAACCTGTCGAATTGTCTTGTTGTACCGGGTTGCCGAGTCTGATCGGTGTGGCTCGGGTGGAGGTCTATTCCTTCGTTGACCGTGAGAGCTTGTCATGGGCTAAGTTGGGACCCCCCCCCTGCAGGGATTGAAACTTTCGAAAGCCGTGCCCGCGGTTATGGGCAGATGGGAATTTGTTAATGTCCGGTTGTAGATGACTTGAATTAAACTTAATTAAAATGAATCAACCGTGTGTGTTACCGTGATGGCCCCTTCTCGGCGGAGTCCGGGAAGTGGACACGGTGTTGGAGTTATGCTTGCGCAGGATGTTCCTTTAGCTTCTCGCTCGTGCTTCGCCTTCTCTTCTCGCTCTCTTTTGCGTATAAGTTAGCCACCGCATATGCTAGTCGCTTGCTGCAGCTCCACATATATTTGCCTTATTCATTCCTATGAGCTTAAATAGTCTTGATCGCGTGGGTGTGAGATTGCTGAGTCCCTGTGGCTCACAGATACTACCACTCCAGATGCAGGTCCAGGTGATTCTGCTCCAGTTGACGATTACGAGCTCAGGTGGGAGTTCGACGAGGACTCTCAGCGTTACTACGTGTCTTTTCCAGATGATCAGTAGTGGTGCCTAGTTGGGGTTATCGATTCAGGACCTTGTCGCATGTTGGGGGTCTTTTCTGTTTTGGCGCCGTAGTCGGGCCATGAGTGTTTGTTTGATGGATGTTATTTATGTACTCTGAAGTGACGTGGCGAGTGTAAGCCAACTATGTTATCTTCCCCTTTTATTATATATATTACATGGGATGTTGTAATGATTGCCTGACTTGCGACATTGCTTTCAATGCGGTTATGCCTCTAAGTCGTGCCTCGACACGTGGGAGCTATAGCCGCATCGAGGGCGTTACAGACCTGCCGGCGGCTTAGGGCAAGAAACAACTCATCGAGAGCCGGGCATAGCGTATCTCGCTCCCTGGTCATCGAAACATCAATACCAACCCAACTAGATGTAGGCCTTACCTTCACCGTAAGGGGCCGAACTAGTATAAACCCTCTCGTGTCCTTTGTCCCGATTTAACCCCTTCAAGCTTCCTAGTTGCGATGGCTCCACAACTAAGTCCTTTCACGAGGACATATGACGTGACAACTCTACGACACCAACCATTATTGTCATGCAGATGTGTTAACAGCTACAGTGACCTAATTAGTGACGCACCATAACGTCTCAGGAGGCGCCACTAGGTGGCGCCCCAGTCACTAGTATATTTCTTAAGTGATGGGCTACTCCTTTCAAAAAAAGAACAAAGGCCCGTGTCAAAAAATATGAATAAAGAGGTAAAATATGAGTTCTTTAGGAGTTTTTTAGGGGTGAGTATTTCTAGAAGTGCCTACCATCACGAGAGCTTCTATTGGACGCTCTTTGCGTCAAATTGGCGTGGCCACGCACAGGGAGGCAGCCTGGCTGGGCCGGCCCATCCAGCTGTATCGCGGGAGGAAAAAAGGAAAACAAAAAAAATGGACTAGGGCGCGATGCTAGGAATCAAACTTACACCAAACGCTTGCGACTAAGGGCTCCTAGCCACTCCAGTTGACCAACATTTTAGGTAGCATAACATTGCGTCACTAAAAAAACTTACAATGCCAGTACAACCGACCTAATCTACTGTAGCGAGCCGGAATTAGTTACTATAGTGAACATCTTAAAAAAGGCTAAACATTTTTTTGAAAGTGTATATTTTGAAAAATGTCCGTACACTTTTTGAAATTGCATATGCGATAAAAAAAATTGAAATTGCAGAAAATGTTTTTGAAAAATGTGAATCATTTTTTGAAGTTTGTGAAGAAGATATGAAATTCCAAACAAATTATAAACTACAAAACTTTGTAAATTTTTGAACAAAAATTTGAAAAATGGAACATTTCACAAAATTCTAAGAAAAAAATCAGACCACGACATTTTTTGAATTTGTGAACAAAAAATTGAAAATGAACATTTCAAAAAATATCTAACAAAAATTTGAAACCTCGGACATTTTTTGAAATTATTGAACACTTTTCTAAATACAAACATTTTTTGCATTTTAGACCAAATTTTCCAACTACAAACATTTTCCAAATTTGTGAACAAGAATTTGAAAAATTCAACATTTCATGAAATATCTAAAAAAAATTTAAACCATGAACACTTTTTTAAAAGGGAACATTTATTGCATTTCAGACCAAAATTTGCAACCTTGAACATTTTTCCAATTCACGAAGATATGAACATTTTTAAAATTTGTGAACAAATTACGAAATAGAGCAACATTTTTAGATTCCTGTACACTTTTTGAAACTCAAACATTTTACAATTTTATGAACATTTTTTACAATATATACAGAATTTCAAACTTTTGAAGAAATGGGAAAACAACGCGAAAATGGGAAAAAAAGGAAACGAGAATAAAGCAAAAATTAAAAAAAGGAAAAATAAAAAATAAAAAAATCTAAAACAAAAAACCAGAAAAAGAAACGAAACGGGTTTAGGAACCTTCTAGAAAGTTCCCAAAACCAGTCAGCAACTTTGCAGAAGTTTCACAAAACCAGTGCTCTCGCACGCTGGGATGGGCCGGCCCGTTTCACACAAAACCAGTCCTCTTTTTGCAGAAGGTTCACAAAACCATAATAACGCCCTAGGCCTTGGCGAGCACTCGTGAATGGCCCAACCCAACCCACGCGCGTGCGTTAGGGTTTACCACTTACTTATTCGCAGTCGCCCCCGATCTCACAATCAAAAGAAGCCGCCGCCGCCGCCGCCGCCGCTGGTGCGATACGATCGTCGGAGCAGCCGACTGCTCTTCCGCCCCTCAAGGTTAAAGTTGCTATGCTCCTTCCGACGTGGTATAATCTTTTTCCTCGCCATACTCATCGCTTTATCCTCAGATCTGAGCAGTGCGCTGCGTAGCCGGCGTTCATCCACGCCAGATCTCGACTTGGTGCGCTGCGGAGCCGGCGTTCATCCACGCCCGATCTCAACTTAGTGCGCTGCGGAGCCGGCGTCCCCTTTGCTGGAGATGCGTCCCCAGCATCCCCCGCGTCCCCCGCTGGCAATCCCTCAAGGTATATCTTATATCCTCCCTAATCACCCCCTCTTCTTCCAGCCTCCTAGGTTTTACTTGTTTCATTAGTAGCGGCATTCTCTAATTTTGAGCTTAAAGATTGCGGGTCGAAAACAAGTATTAATACTACCATTTCTTTAATACCAGTCATCCCACGTAAAAGAGGCAGAAGAAGTGCAAAGGATGTGGTTGCACGACCATTTAGGTGCACGAGATATGGTTGGTGGAATCCAATCATGAAGCACACGTTTTTTGACGTACCTGCTCTAGAGTGCAAGTGCTGTAAAGAAAAGGTCTTGAGTTATTGAATGGCTTATTTTGATGTTACATTTTATATGTCATTTCTCATTTTTCTGATCCTCTAAAACATCTGTCTCACTTGTAGTGTCCACTGGATTTCGATTTTAACTTATGTGGAATTACCGTCAACCTTCACAAGATTTTTGGACATATATTGGATCAAGGCAATAGCGGTACTAATTTACTAACCCCAATTTGTCAGTAAATACTGTCTTCTTTCTGGGAACTAAATAGATTATTTTTTGCAGAGCTGTGCGAAGCATTTGCTTTTGCCAAAATCATGGAGATGACAAAAAAAATTCAGTACTTGATGCTAGCTAAGGACCCTACATTAATCGGGTCATTGAATCCGTTCCACTTATTTGATCAATACAAAATTATGCTTGGAGGAGTTCCAGCTACCGGTGGAACGGATCAAACCATCTTAATGGCAATGGCTCTTAAAGAGCTAGGAATTATGGATAATGTAAGCTCTTTACATGAATTTTTTTCTTACTGCCTCCTTGTACTGGTTCACTCCTCACTGTTCTTCTGCTATGTACTTTGAACCTTTTCTTCTACTGCTAATACTGTTTTGACTACATAATTTCTGTCATTGTTGCTCAAATTACTAATTATTTTCTATCGTGCTGCTAACATTTGGCTGTACATGCCTCTTACGTTGGTCAGTGTCTTTTGTTGTTTGCAGCGTAAATCAACTATATATAGGGCATCCAATGTCTCTACCATAAGCAGGAATGACCAGCAGGCCATTGTTTCTGCATTGGCGAATGGTTTTCCGCTGCACGCAACTATTCTTCAGGGTACCAAACTGACTTTCCTAAGGTAAATGTAGTTCTTACAGAACACTCGACTTCTATACTTCCATGCAAGTGTTTATTCATAGGAGCAATTTTTGTCTTCTCAGGTACTGTACTTCGTACGAACCCCCTGATTTCTTCCAGGCTCTGAAAGTAAGAGCTCCTGAAGATATACCATGTCATGCTATTGTGCTAGTAGGGGCTGTCAAGAAAAAGGGCAAGCTCTCTTATTATTTCTTGAATGCCTGGAAACGGTTCTGTGCTCGTAGGAGTGAGGATGGCACGTTATTGGCCTATGGGATAGGAAAGGTAAATGCTAATAGGTTATATAGGAATGTCATCAAGGTATCTCGCTTCAAGGAAGCTCCAAACGAGAGGAGTTTCACGCAAAACATGAAACTGAACACAGCATTGCTTGTTGGGGACCTGCCTAGGAGGGAACCTACCTTCAGGTGAATGCTGTCTGTTTGCTACTCTAGTTGTGTTTGCTACTGTAGTTGTCTGTAACTGAAATCTCTGAATTCATGAGACTTGCTACTGTAGTTGTCTGTAACTGAAATCTCTGAATTCATGAGACTTGTACTGAATGGGTGAGCACATGACTATGAAATCTCTGAATTCATGAGACTTGTACTGAATGGGTGAGCACATGACTATGTAGAGAACTTGAAGACTCCTATGTTTGTTTCAATTATGATCTTCAGGAAGAACTGAGCTATGTTCCCTTCTGGCCCTGAAGAATCAGGATAGCTGACATGTTTATTCATTGATACAAATTTGATGTCTTCAATTTTCATTGCACTCTGTATTGCTGGGAGGCATTAACTTGTTAGTATGGTTGTCTTTTATCATGGTGATGGCATCTGTTAGTGTCTGTTTGTAGTTCCTCTATTTGAGTTTCCTACGCTTTGAACTATGATGAATAACTGACTTAAGCTTTGAAATTCAAACTTAAATTTTCCATGATGAAATTCAAAGTTGGTCTTTGAGACCAAAATGTTAACCAAATGCAGTTCAGTTTATCTGGCCGTTGTATTTTAGTGGTTTGTCATGTTTTCTTGCTGTTGTATTTTACTCACTCAATAATTACCCCTCTTTCAAAGCTATAATGATATGATGCAATGGCTGATGAAAGCTACTTTGTCTAAGGAGAATCTTGTCATTGGAAGTCTTTCTCACGTGATCAAAATGTAGTTACTTATATGTAAGGGAAATGTACTCCGTCCCACAATATAGACATATTTGCAAGCTACTGTGGGACAATTCTGCTAATCGGCAGATCCCTTGTTTTGCCAGGCTTACATTGCCTCTGTACATCACACCAGCCAACCCAAAGAGGAAGGCCTAGACCCTATGACGTTAGCGCAAAACAAGAGATCTCTACTAACTTAAGTGAGATATATATGACCCAGCTGATTCCAATGTTACAGTGTTGTCCACACCCAATCTTGGAACTCGGACGCTTGCCCAGCTGATTCAAATGTTACAGTGTTGTCCACACCCAGCTATCTTGTTACTCTCGGAGGCTTGCCCAAGGCGCCTGTATCGCAACGCTCAGCTGTTGAATGCTGTTGCTCCTCCAGGAAACCGTACACCCGCGAACGGAACTTCTGGGCCAAATCGGCGAGATCATTCGCCATCTGAGGGTTTAGCTTCCTCAAGGGGTACTTGCTCCTCTGGGGCAGCCGGTTCGCGATGTCGATTGTCAACCCCGCGCACCGCTTGCTCCCCATCAGCACCTCCAGGGTTGGCTTTGAAAACATGGCGTGCGAGGCTAGTCGGTTTAGAAGGATCAGAACTTCTCTCATCAGCAAATACCTGCGTTATGCAAATAGGGAAGCACAGAAAACTCTCATATTTACAGCACTTGTTCAAGAACACAAAAGCATGTTATCTACGATAAAATTACAGATTATTATCTTGCAACAACTATTCAGATTTGTCATACAGCCCACACTGTATGTGCTTGAACAGTTGGGCAAAGCAATATACATCTAATCTTCAGGTGGGCTCAAGCTCCCTAACAAAGAAATACAACTATGCATACAAACTTCAATGAATTATTCCTTAGTGATGTATCTTAGGGCAATAAGTTAGCCTCCTGATCTATTATTTGTGTAACTATTTTACAATATTTTAAAAATACTGAATCAACAAAAAGGTACTCCTTCCGTCCCAAAATATAAGATGTTATTACATCCAATATGGCGAATGATATGATGGGACAGAGGGAGTAGCTTCAAAGTTGCCAGTAAACAGCACATACATTCATGCTAAGATCCGAAAAACTGGGAAAAGGATGCTCAGTTCAGGATGGAGAAGTTTGAAGAATACCTTTCATTCAATAGCTCATGCACCTCGGTTGAAAAATCAACTTTGCATTCCATCTTGGAAGCAAGGACTTCCATGGTCAACTCAAGAAAACTAGCACCGTGGGCAGTCACTGAACCTAGAAGCACTTCATATCCCAATTTGCCACTAGAAGCTATGTACGCTAATAGATTCACAACTAGCCGACAAAGCTTGAGCTCCTGAAAAACATCAGCTCTCTTTAGTTGATAAAATTTGGAAATACAAATGCTACGCTATTTAGCAATGGTGAGCTCCTATTGTTGCAATCAAACTTAAAACTTTGGAGGACATATTATGCTCATGCAGCAATGTTTTTTAGCATGGCAGGGGAAAGAACCTGTTACCCTCTTTTTAGGGTGCATTTGATTGAGGGGAGCCAGAGATATCCACTTTTTGGGTGCTGCCAACTGTTTGGTTCTCTGCTGGATGAGGGCAACCACCCTTTGCTTGCATTGGTCCCTTGAGTGCAGGTGAGGGTGTACCCCCATTGCCCCGTCTCAAGTCCCGCCCCCTCATAAAAAGAACTGTATCCGAGTGCTTGAACTACTGTACATTCAGACATATGAATTGTTTCTATAACACGGGCTAATCTCACCACATCTTCACAATGGTCGTCACAACCCAATGTTTATCCACATCCGTCTGACCAAACAAAAAAAAGGCTCATCCAATCCAACTCTTGTCCCTCTAACCAAACGAAAAACTGGCTCATCCCCCTGACCCAACCGAACAAAAATGGGATATTGTCATCCATGTAGACTTGGATATCCCCAACTCAACCTGGGAATGGGGCAGTCTCGTTTGGGTATTTCCGTGCGGGTTACTGATTGGTTTCACTCTGGTTGGGCTATGATGGACAGAAAACGCTAAATGGGTGGGGCGGTGCGGGTGTAGCACAAAAGTGGTCTGGATTGGGGTGGTGCGGGCAGGGTCCGAATAGAGAGGCCATGGGTTCGACCCACATGAGTACAGCCGCTCCAGGCCAATAGCCACCAGCCGCAGACTCTCTACTTCTATTGGGTTTCCATGGCTGCCGCTATGCACCGCCGCCGCTGCCGTCATAACGTGATGCCGCTAGCATCGTCCTCCTCCATGCACCCCGCCGGCGCCGCTTCAAGTTCTCACTCTCCGCCATTGATTCGAGCGGCGTGACATGCCACGGCATCACATGAGAAACGGTCGAATCAAGAGTTGGCAATCCATGTGAACACCACACCGGTTTTTGACGTCTGCAACCATGGCCACACCAAGAGGTGGATGGAGCTGAGAAACTTCAGTTCCATACGGCACGACCATACCAAGACGTCCTGCAGGTTGGATAGCTTCACAACCACGGGCTTGTACGGTTTGAGGAATCGGGGTCAACCCAAAAGTTTGGAACGGTTTGGTGTGGGTTGGATGGAAGTTTCCCATGGTCTGATCTCTGATGTGGGTTGGATTCTGCAAATTGTTCTGCAGACTGGTTTGATTTGGATCTTTGACTTTTGTGAGTGGAATGGCTTGGATTAGGTGTGGGTTTCAAACCATTCACAAGGCGGATCCCCATCCATCCCTCTTTGACCTCAAACAAAACACACCCTTAAATCAAAGGTTCCAACCTATAAATGCTACAGATAATAAGTTAAAGCTAAATATGTTTATGCAGAGTCCTGACTGAATCACTAAAGAACAAAGGAACATACCAGAGAAGTCGTTGCTTCACAAGTTAAACATTCAGACAAGTCCTTAAGAACTGAGTTTATAGCTTGTTGTGGTTCGTTTTCACATCCAACAGTTTCCATCAGTTCAGAACCATCTTTACCTCCACTGCAAAGCATCTTCAACATCACAGGGCCTAACAGCAAGGCAGAAACAGGTATTAGCCTGCAGTTACTGGGCACAGGGAAATCAAAATAACAGCAACAAAAAATGTTTACATCCTGTTAAAAAGAATCAGAAAACAAATACCAAAAAGATTGTGTGCCCCAGTACATCTAGTATACCAAGAGGAACGGATGTGGCCAAAATAGCATTTCTTCTTGGAGCACGTGATTTTTTAACAGAGTGAACAGTTAGCAGAAAATATTTGTAACTTGGAGAACTGTATAGAATCCTTGCGAACACCATATTTACGTTTAAAAAGAATCCTTGCCTGCGAACAATTAGCAGTTCTTCCATTTTTAATATGCAGTTTTAGGCTTTTAAAACCAAGACAGCACAAGTCCACATCAAAATACCTCCAGAAGACCACGATATGACTCGACGCAAGTTTCTTCATGAGCAAAAGCTATACGTGACACTAGGCCATCGATAAATACAATTTACATTAAAACTTGAGCACTGCATCAGTTTTTTTTCAAATAAAATGGAAGAACTATATGATGCTAAGTTGCAATAGAGATACAACAACCAACTTAATTTATGAGAGATGCCACATGCAATCATGTACACGATGTGTGTTTGGAATAAGCCAGTTAGGTAGCAGAATGTTCGGGAAATTGACGAGGGTCCAAAACACTTCTATCAAGCATTTAATGCAAGTTTGTGATTGTCCAAGCATTTATGTAATTATTTCCCCCTAAAATAGCTAAGAAATTCAAGGGATATGGTGTCAGGCGACTAACTATTCTGCAGAAGGCACAGTGGAGCATTCAACTGGCAAGAATAGTGCTCCATATGCAACATATTATGTTCTTAAATATGGAAGATAGAATATCTAAGCACAAGAGCTTACAGTTCAAAAGCAAGAAAAGTAGATGCACCGAATGCTTCTTTACGAGCAATGCATTCTCTTTCTGCAGCAACTGATGCAAGCTTTCCATTATAGAAATAAATCCAAATCTGCAAGTAGCAGCAGAATATATTAGGCGTCAGCATACGTAATTTCAACCAATTTAAGAAAAATAAAGATTCTTCACATGTTTGCTTACTTTTCACGCTCCCCTTTGGAATCACTAGTCCTTACAATGAGAATCATTATGGATAATGCATCAACACGAATACCCTCTTCCAAATATTTTAGCGCAATTTGTAGCACTCCAGTGAAGAATGGAGTCCAGAATGTAGAAGGAATTAACATATTTCCAATGTGAAGTCCAGCTTCCTCTGGGTCAGGCATATTCAGCAAAGCAGAACTGTGTTCTTGATTGTTCCCCTCCATTTCCATGTTATTGTCAACATACGTCTCAATAGAAACATTGTTCCTGAGGTTACACTGAGGAAAGTCGTATTAAAGTTCATAAGCATGACAGCCTACAACTATAAAGAAGTGAAGTAACGTAATCATACAATCCGCACTTGTTACTGCATTACTGCCTATTTTCAAAAACTGGACTTGGTAGAATCTATAAATAGGAGGGAAACAGCCCTTTCGCTGAAAACTCTGCAGAAACCATGTGTACAAGTTTTAGAAGGAAAAAAAAAAACCTAAGAAATTCCATATGTAGGTGAGCTTTTTTTTGACACTTTAGGTGAGGTGAAGTCATATAAACCTGGAACTTTTCAAGTTCAAACTGATTTGCGTTTGAAAGCTAGAAAAAATAAGTCAGCATTGGGTAGTGTTCCTTTTACTATTGGTTATTACTTGTTTCTCTTTTTCATAGTTCCAAAATGCGCTGGAGGCCTAGAGTGCATTCTTGAATTTTTATATGTTTGAAAAATGCCACCTCCCCAACATAATGTTTTTTTTTTAGATTTTTCTAATCTGATGTCCACAGTCTTCAATGGAAAGGTAGATACAGCAGATATTTTGCTACAGCATTAGTGGCTCAGCTACTGGGGAGGCATGTGGTATATGGTTTGTTCTTCTGATTCCATTCAAAACAACGGTACCTAGGACTGAATGTGCAAGGAAATGGAATTCCTTCATCTGGTGGAGGCCATTGATGGTGTTAGCCTCAACCCTGACGATGACGACCAATTTATTTTGCAATGGACCGAGTCAGGGCTCTACTTGGCCAGCTTGTCATACTAGAAGCTTTTCGTCAGCACAGCCAAGTTGCCAGCTTGGAAACTGACACTGCTGGGCATCCTTGAAATGCAAATTTTCACTTCGTCCCGAATGACACTTTCGCCATTTCATCAATACTGATAACAACGTATCTTGAACTCGTTTCTTTTTCTTGTCATTTGACTTCTTGGAATGGAGTTCTTCTCATGATAGTCACACAAGAGAAAGGAACTAATGAAGCAAATGATTGACCCATCATATATCATCCAAAGAAAACCTTAAAACTAGTAGGTTGGGGCTGAAGCAGTGGAAGAAGAGCAGAAAGTGTAGTCTTTCCGGGACTTGGACTCGCATAACTACTAGCAATCATACCTATATTGAAGAAGTTATTAACCTTAGCAGCGGAAAACCCGTGTTGGACGGTGGACTACCTCGTGAAACGAGGGCTGGATCATCCTGAGACACGCCTACTTTGCGACCAGGAAGGACAAACAATTTTGCACATGCTGTCAGAATGCACCTTTCATCCAGCAGGTCTGGCATTTAGCTTTGGCCAGACATGGACTTCATGGCATGACCCTCCACCCGGTGCGGTGATCGGTTTTTTGAGTGGTTCTGAGTGCAGCAGAGTGCGGTGGTGATGACAAGCTGAAGGCACTTGGCCACTCAACGTCTTCATGATTTGAAGGCTCTGGAGACTGCACAATACCTGCATGCTTGACAAAGTATCATGCTACCAGGAGCAGGTAGACTCCATTTGGGTGGAAGCAGGGCCATGGAAATTGGCAGGCGCAAAGATACTGAGAAGGGTACCGCTGCTACGATACCCCCTGGTGTCTCTTAGGTCTGGGCCATAGCTGTAGCTCTAGCTGTACTTCTGTTCCTTGGATATATTTTTCTTTATTTTTGCTGTTTTCTTTAGGTAGGCCTAAGTATTTTCATTTCTGGTTTGGCTTTTCTTTTGGTGTTCAGCTGTCATTTGTGTCATTTTGATGCCTTCTTTCTATAGTTGTTAATGTGTTACTATGGCTACTGGTTAACATTATCTAGGTTGAACATTTGACAAACCAAAAGGCATCCTTGACCCTCACACAAAAACAAAGGCCACTTGATCATTAGAGAAAGATAACATTGATACTGAATATGGTAAAAATGGCTGTTCTGCATTTCCCTTGTCTTAATTACTACTTTCTACATTTGTTTAGCCTTCCAAAGATGCAGACAATAACAACTATCCTGGGAATCCTGGCAACAAGAAATGTATTCAATGAAGTAAGGCATACCTTTGGTTAGACCTGGTTCCATGAGTGAGCAAGTTCTGCAAGATGCTATGCAATATCCGCAGCGCTCTACCGACAACAACAGCCTGAAAAGAAAGGGAACAGGTAAATGCATGCATAAACCAGCTGGCCAGTTGAAGGCCAAAACTCGTAATTAAAAAAAAAAGATTGCCTCACTTCGACATACATAGCAAAAGCTAAGAGGGTTTAATGACTAAGCACTACAGAAGAGAAAACAATCATGATGTGTCATAGTTACCATTCTTCAAATCAGTAGAAACTGTATATCCAATCGAACAGACTCTACCTACATATGCGTAGTTGGATAAGCAATCTATATAGCTATTAACACTAGCATTTTCCAGAGCCTACATAATGTCAACTGGTCAGCCTTTTATTATTCAACTAAGCAACAAGCAAGGGAAGAGGAATACAAGTGCTCAGATCTTAAGCTTGCAAAATATGATGATTCCTTGTTAATTAGAACTGGTTCTTGGCTGGCTATGAATTTTACACCCAAAACATGGCTGGAAATTGGTCAAAGGTAACCCTGTGTTCATCGGTAATTACAGAAAATCAACCATTTTCCTCCCCTAAAGGAATTACAAACAACACAGAGAAAACCATTTTGCAATCATTCAAGTCGAATTAATCAAAAGCCTTTAGTCCCAAACAAGTTGGGGTAGGCTAGAGGTGAAACCCATAAGATCTCACGACCAACTCAACTATGTTAAAAATTGTTAATAACCAGTACTCCCTCCGTCCCAACTCAACTTTGTATTAAATTAGCGACACTTTGGGACGGAGGGGGTATTGGTATTAGCTTATATGGAGTGCTTAGAGCTATTTCTTTTCCTATGCCAGTGAAGAAGCACAACAGATAGTCAAACAAACAACAATGAAATGACTAAATAAGCAAGTGTTGTTATGGAGATAAAGCAGGATAATTGGTTCTCACATTACCAACAACACACAGATTTAGCAATGCTTCAAGAAGCGTCCGTATAGGTATGGTGTCACTATTCATCTGCAGAAACAAAATAAATAGGTTGGAGATATGAGATGTTATTTTAAAAAAATACTCCCTTCGTTACAGAATATACCACGTACTCGTCTTGACTCTTAAGTACTATATTCAGTGTACGCATGGAGGAATAAAATGTAAAGATAGGTATATGGGGAACAACACACTTCTTTTTGCATTGGGCTGTGAACAAAAACAATACAAAACTACCTTTTTTCAGAGGAACTAACTGGATTAGAGGGCAATATAGGAAGACAAGCTAACAGTAGCATTCTGGCTGTTAGAAGAAATAGCAACCTGTATTCCTATGAGGCCATAGGATGGTATATATGGCATATGCACGTACCGGTGTGGTGGAAATCCCTTAATCTTATACAACGAAGATGCTACACAGCTAACATAAAACAACTATACATGTGTCTAACACTAGCTACTGCATAAACAGAAAATGGGTGAGTGCGGTGTTTCCAATTTAAATGGTGCATTATTCTGGTGGATGGAAACAAATCATTTACCACTCTGTCCTATCGCAAGGCAAATAAATTGCAAGCATTGTATAACAGATTTTAGCATTGAAAAGTAAAGTTGAAAAGCAAAGTAGAGTTTCAATCTTGAAATGCATACTTAGTGCGAGCTGTAACAGAGAAAAAGGAATCAAAAGTTTTTGTGTTTACATGACCATCACCTTGACAATAATATCATATACTTCCGAAACAGCATTATTCATGGAGGAGCTCGCTTCAGTAGAGGTTTCACACTTGTCTGGTAATCTCGCAGATTGGAAAAGTGTCAACATTTCTTCTGAGCAAGAAGCAAGGATCTTCGAGATCAAACTCCTCCCTAACATACTGTTAGCTGGCCTGCCCCAGATTGCACATAGATTGCTAGAGATGTTATTCATTAATACTTTCTTGCGCTCAAGATGTCCACTGTTCAGTGGAAGATCTGTCTGGACTCCTTTAGTCTTAATGTCCTTAGATTTGTTCCTTTCTAATTCAGGGTGGCCGCTTTCCTACCATTGACAGCAGAACTGATCATTAATGAAATTTGTTTCAACAATATAATATAGAGAACAATACAAATAAGCTAGGCATAGTACCTCCAAAGATATTCTCTTTGTGGATGTCCAACAGGAACCCCTGGCATGCAAAGCCTCATTTGCAGGGGTATGGCAAGGCTGATCAATATCCATCTCCTTACTAGAAATATCTCTGCTACACCAAAAAAAAAAAATCTAATGTTAATATCCATCTCCTTAGTATAAAATATCTCTTCAACTAGTTCAAGGCCAGTTCGTTATATTTACAGAATGTCATGTGAACCAAGTACAGTTATATTTACAGAAGTTCACACAGAAAACGTGTGTTGCATCAGTTGAAGAGAATGGTACTTACACATTTGCCTTCTTAAGATTATGAATCTCTGCTTCTTTGGCCTCGATTTCAAGGTCTTTCTCTTTCATGCCTTTCTTCAGCTCAATGTGCTCGTTTTTCTGCATGATTGATTTGCGAATAAATATGCGAGTCAAATTCAACACTAGCCTAGCTGCCATGAACTTGCAGCTGTCCACATCCCAGAGTAGGGTCAAAACGCACCAAGCTCGAATCAGTTACAACACAGCATGGGCATTGATGAATGGTAAAACTAGTACTGCTACTATTATGAACCAATAACAATAGACAGGCAGTGGGATGCGCACCAAGTCATTCATCTGCTTCAAGGTACGCTCCAGCTCCCTCTGCAACATCCAGTGTGATCACAAGAATTGTCAGATCACAAAAGGTGGCACGGTGATGAAAGCAGTATGTATGGCTATCTCACCCTGAGCTCCTCGGCCGACTTGCTCTCTTTCTCCTTGGCCGCCCTAGGGAGCCTCCCCCTGGGCGGCACGGCCTTGACGCGGTCGCCATGGGCCTGGCTCGGCGGCCTGGCATCCCTCTCCCTCGGCGCACCCCTGGGCCGGTTGGGGCCCGCCGCCCCTGTGATCTGGCAGTCGGTGTCCTCGGCCGCCGCCGAGGAGGAGGGGCGCTGGGAGAACTCCCGCGGAGGAGAGAAGCCGCCGCCGCAGCCGGCGTCCGGGACGCGCTGGGAGAGCTCCCTCGGGGGCGAGAAGTGGAGGGGCGCGGAGGCGGGCATGTGGGAGGGGTGCGCGAAGGGGGAGATGGCGGCGGCATGGGGCGGCGCGGCGGGAGGCCGGTAGAGGGTGGAGGCGGGTGCGGCGAATGCATTTGGCGAGGCGGGGACGCGGGGGAGTGGAGCGGCAGATGCGGCGAAGGACGAAGGAGGGTACGAGGCGGCCGGGACGCGGGAGAGGGGAGCGGCGGAGGAGGGAGGAGGGCACGAGGCGGCGGAGGGCGGCGCGTGGTGCTGGGTGGTGGTGGCGGCTGGGTCGGGAGCGGGAGCGGGAGCGGGGGTGGCGGTGCTAGGGTTGCGGGAGGCGGAGCTCTCCTCGGCTTCGCGGCAGATGTTGTCGAGGTACTGCTGGTTCGCCTCCCACCAACCGTCGTCGAAGCCGTCGCCGTCCATCCCCTGGCGGCGGCGCGGTGGGGGGCGCTGGCCTGGCCTGCTGGGCACTGGGGTTTGGGACGAGGAGGTACAAGAAGACGCGCCCTCCTGGGGTTTTCGGTCCTGTGCTATATATCGTCTACGTCTCCCACACACAACATGAGAAAAACACAATCTCAACAGAAAAAATTCGCCCAACGAAATCCACGGACCTTCTTTCCAAATCAAACCACGTTACAAATGCAGACGTTCATACACATGCACATACGCTCACCCCCTACGACGCACGCCGTATCCATATGAGCTCGAACATACTACACAAAGAAAACAAGTAGGAGTAGAAATTTGCAATGAGTTTTGGCGGTGAGAGCTGACAAGTGCACGATACCACAATGATCTCTCTTTCCACAGTAGGACGAAACAAGCACATGAGTCTGCAGGTGGCGGCAACAGCATCACCATTGTCATCAGGTCGATAAGAGGCACAAAAAAGAAGAATCATCTCATTGTGTGAGTGTGTGGCGGATCGGGGTCGCCATGTTTGTTTGTTACAAGAATCATCATCATCAATCATCACGAGCTATGTAAGTAGAGTGGTGGAGGCCGCATGCGCCGTCGGTCGGTCAGTCAGGGCTCCTTCTGGTGGCTGCCGCCGTTGGTGTCGCCTCGTTCGTTCATGTCGGGGACCGCGTCGCCGCCGCCACCACCGGACTCCCCTAGCTTCGCCTGCAGCAGGTGCCAACACCACCGTTTAGTCAAGCTCCCTTCATCTTTTTATCAAGGTTTTATTATTATTACAACACATGATCAGGGAGGCAGGGACAATGTGAGGTTTGTTTATCTACCTTCAGAGATGTGTTCTTCGAAAGGAGCTCCTCGTACTCCTTTTTGATCCGGTCGAGCTCGATCCTGAGGGACGAGTTCTCTGACTTCAAAGCCTCAGCGCGCTGCCCCAGCTCTTCACACTCGGCCTGAAACAAGTAATGAAATGCTTTTTTTTTAAGAAGCAACTGGCGCTTTCAAGTGTACAGTGAGTACGGCATCTGTTTTACATCATACCTGCTTGCGCAGCCGGGACCTGCGTGCTGATTCCCGGTTGGACAGCTTCCTCTTCTGCTTCTTAAGCTCCCTTTCATCCTGAATATTTATTTATTGGCAAGAATACAGTTATTATATGGAGAAAATGGCTGAATACGGTAAAAGAAAACTCCAAAGGATGGTATCATCCACGCATGGTAGGACCGGCTATTGCTTTCCTAACTCCAAATCATGGTATCATTCACGCATGGTAGGATTGACTAGACTTTTCTACAATCTCATTTTGAAAATGAAGGGGAAAAAAGGTCCAGCAGAAGGTTTTGTTCAGTGGACTGTAGGTATGTTCTGGTATAAATGCCTTGTCAAGAACTATACCTGAGCACAATAACAGAATACATCAAACTGGTTTCACATTGAACAACCAAGAGCTATCTCCAAATATCTAAGGAAAATTTGAGATGCAGTTCGGAAACGAAACAAAATGTCGTCAAAAGGTGTGGCTCAGTGGGTGGCAACAATATAATGCATGACTAAGAACTAAAGTATAAGCAGCACGGTTGCATAGCAACTTTGGTTCGGTGGACTCTAGTAATGCAAATGTATGGTCAAGCACTACACAGACAGCAATGATTACATAGCACACTAATAGCCCTGACTCCCTCTCGGAGAGAAACATTCTGGTGACATAGCAGGACATGCCAGTCTTCAAAGGTTAAGATCTTAGTCTAACATTTGTGCAGAAAGTAAGGCGAGACAGAGCATGTGCCAAGGACTTGTACCCATTGCTCTCCTCGAGCTGAACCAGACGGTGCTTTGCCGCGCATTGCAGGAACAGGTGAAGAGCCAGTTGCACCCCAGTAGTCCATCCCTATGTTCAAGTTTGTCGCAGGACCAGCAACTCCTATCACTGCACCTGATTGTACTGGAACCAACGGCATGGGTTTATTAAATGTTCCATGCGATGATGAATGAGATACGCCATTCTGAGCACTGCCTGCATCACCGAATGTACCCTCCATCTTATGCAAAGAAATGTGCAAATCCACTTTATCTATCATAAAACTATAAATAAGCCCTCAAGTGCCTACCATTTTCATTTACATCATTCTCCTTTGAATGTGAATCCTGTTGCAACAAAGTTAGTCCACAAGTCAAGAGAAAGCTGAAACTTCAACCAAATAAAAGATATGATGTGCAAGGTAATATCAAACTCACATTTTGAGAATTGGCATCACTTCCTTCACTTTCACTATCACTTCCGCTTTCACTGCAGGTTGAAGGTACCCTATAATTAGTTGTTTTGGAACTAAAGAAACTTGTAATTACCACACATTGCTAACAAAAACCTGTTGGACGTAACCCCATTGGCAGATGGACCAGATGTTTTGCCGGGCTCATTTTTCCCTGAAATTATGAACAGAAATCTAAACCTGGTTCCCAAGCTTAAAATAACCTTAACACTGATCTTGGACAAGACTTACCATTCGTTTCTGCAGCACCTGGTGCAGCTCCCTGAGCTCCCTGAAAGACATGTCAAAATTTCATGAACTAGTGACAATCAGAAGAAAAAGAAGAAACAAAGAGATTATTACTTACAGCAGGTTCAAGATTTCCATTTGTTTGCATATGATAATGAAATGGATGCACACCCTGTACAAGTAGTTATTGATTCGTACGAGCGTGTCAGTAAAATTGGATACATATGGTGTGCGAATAGGAAGATAGCTTTGTAGATTACACTTGTCAGGTACAAAAGTTCATACAGGAGCAGTCGGATGGGCATATACTGTTCCTGGTGGATACATCATATAGGGGGGTGGTGGTGTCCCGTAAGGTGGCACCATGTGCTGCAATTAACAGGTCCATATTTTTAGGTTTACATACAAAAGCACATGCCTACATATAAACATGATTTTACAGTTAATGCAAACCGCCACCTGCCTAACTTTCACCCCCTTTCTTCCTCTTACAGAATTCTTTATCGCTAAGTAAACAATATTGGAGAGACCTTTTTAATAATATCGAGAAGAGAAACACATGTAATAAGAACTATAAATGGTCTATCAACAAAGCAGGAAAGATCCCAAATTCAAGCTGAGGCAGACATCAACTGAGATAGGATCAGATGAGCAGTCCCTAATAATAGAGACCAAGATTCCAAACAGCACAAATTCATAATTTGCTGGTCTTGCTCTAAGCTGAACAGGGATTTATGAGGAAAAGGGACAAAGTTTCCTATAGAGGGCACCTGAGCTCCCCACATGTATGGATGAGCCTGGCCTGCAGCAACAGGAGGGGGGAAAAACCCATGTGGTGGCATCGCTGGGTAGCCCTGCCAAGATTTACAAGATAATAAAGTCAATGAAAACAGTAAATAACATAATTGATTTAGTAAAATAAAAGAACATCCATCTTCATTGGTAGAAAAATCATAGAATAACCTGAAAGCCGGGCCATTCAGGGTAAACTGGAGCTGTAGTGCCAGAGGTAGTAGCCGGAGGTTGCTCCTGAGAATAGGAAAGTAAGAACCCAAAATGGGATTAGTAGAAAGAAAATGTTTATTACAACAGAAACGGGGAATTTGTATTTTGATCCAACAGGTATCTCCTTCCAAAATGGGATTAGTAGAAAGTAACTAGAACTGAAGTAGCCAAAATATCTTTCAGTAATGCAGTCCATGCTGTTAAATGTTGGTTCAAAACAATGACGATTAGACTGACAAGCTGTGGGATCGAGAATTGGAGCACTAGTCGCACACCCCCGAAATGTAACCACAAATTTTGGCGCTCCCACACAGGACATTAAACACAAAACCCACCGCAAAATTCCTGCCAGAATGAACTAATCAAACTAAACAGTACCATTTGCAGCACCAATTCCATTTTATTCCCTTGCAAAACTACAATTTTTTTATAACCCTAACCTTAGCTCCATTAATCATCTATCTCCTTGCCATGTCGGCCATGCCTGTCAGTTTTTGTGTTAGTTCCATGAAAGAGAGAATTTGTGTGGTAAAATTTCCAAAGGTTGGGGTATTGCGTGGTTACTGCCCCAGAGATTGGGTTCCTTGATATTTACTAAAAAGGTAAAAAGTTAAGGGGTCTATCAGTGCCACTGCTTGAACAGATCTACGCACTTCAATTACAAAAACAAGATTTGCAGGGCATCAACGGTCTTGAGCCAGCCAAACCATGATAATCTGAGTAGTAAGGAAATGTGCACTTCTGCTATAATTTATATCATACAATACTTATTCAAAGTGTCTTCTAATTTGGGCGTAACAAAGTTACTGTCGTTTTAATAATCATCATTCTAAGTACCATTAGGTGCTTGCGAGTTGCGACACATCCAAGCTAAATGCACAGAAACACACACGGGAAGGAGCACTAAAAAACCAATCAACTTTATCTTTTCGAGCGAATGGTCAGAACCAAAATAAGCACCACAACACAATCCATTCATTTGAAAAGATGAAGACGTTGTGCAATCAGGCACCTGTTCTGGTGGCTTCGAAGCCTTAGGTGGCGTGCTAGGATCATTGCTCCCCATCGGATTCACCAGCAGAGCTTCCGGACGACCAGCTCCACCAATCACTCCATATCAAAACCAGTATATCGAAAACTCTGGGTGGCAGGAAGACCTAGAGCTGCAGCAGAAAGGAAATCTGTTAGGAGCCCTCCTACCATCACGTGTTTTGGGCCAGCTGGGCCTGGCCCGTTCGGGAACCACAAAGGCGATAAGAGTCTGGGAGGAGGCGACGTCGAGAGTATCCAGTGGATCACGGAACCGGCACCCCGGCGGCTCGGCTCTCTTCTCATCTCGTTCCCCTTCCTCTGTTCTTCCTTACCCAGCTACCAATTAGTCTGTAATCGATACTCTGTACTTGAATCAATGGTGCTTGTGAGCACTTGAGTGCTAGTGTGATCAGGTCTCTTACAAAATCAACCATTCTAGCAGCAAGTAAAGAGCAAGTTTTATCATGATACTGTAGGAGCGGAAGGTTTAAGAATTTCGCAACGGAAGCAAGATTTCACTCGTCTGGTGATCCCCTGGCGTCCAATCGAGCAGTAAACTAGAACGAATTTAAAAAAGTAAATCGCACTGAACTTCAAGAGGAATTCCAAGACGCATTACGCAGCGCCACCTCAGGAATCCACGCCAGCTAAAAATTTCTGATGAACCGCCGAACCCTATCTACCTAACCCTAACCGATTCGGGCGCAGGGCCGGAGCCGCGTCCATCCGGCGCCACGGCTTCAAACCCCCACCCCAGAGATCAGAAATCCGCGGGGCCCTCGTCCAATGCGAGTGATACGCCGCGTAACCCTTGCGGGTGCTTCAAAAATTACCAGTAGGCCTCACCGGGCTCGGGCTTGGGGCGCGGGCGGCTCGCCGGAGATTCGGGGGCCGGCGCGACGCGACGCCGGCGAGGGCGCCGCCACCCACGCGTGCAGAGGAGCGGCCCTCGCCGAAACCAGCAAATGCGCGGCGGCGGGGGGAGGGGGGGTGGGGTGGTGGTGGAGGAGGGATTAGGAAGGAGGGAGGGATCGAGGAAGAAGAGATGGAAGCTCCGCGGGGGGCGACTGCGTGGACCGGGTTCACGGCGGACGGCGGGCGAGAGGACGCGGGGACGGGCCGCTGGCGCGCGGGGCCCGCGGTCCAGGCGGGCGGTGATTGGTGGGCCGGGTCCACGGCGCGTACGGCGTGTGCAAGCGCGCAACTGGCTAGGTAGATGGATGGATAGGCCGGGAGTGGCCCACTTGGATGGATGCTGCGGCGGCAACAACCGTCGCCGGCGCCATGCTGGCCTGCCCATATCCCCTCCCTCTCTCAACTAGGAGTAATTAATAATTTCTTTGTGATGAATTGTGAGGCCATGTCATGCCAATTATGATGAATCCTTAATAATGCGGAAGGATGGAGATAAATTTAGATTTTTATAAGAGCGACTTGTGGAATGTGCGAGGGTCCGAAGAGCGTGGAATAAACCGAAGAAAAAACGATGTATGATTGCCGCGTCATGGATTGTCGAATCTTATGATCAAAGCACGTGGGATTTACGAAGATATCACTCCGGCGACAGTGGATATATGAAAGTTATGTGGTGGTCGGGTTCTCAAGAAATCAGGGTTTTAAGTTTTGGATTATACTATTGTGTCGTTGGAGTAGAAGGGTTGGGCGCATTTTGTTGTACCGCTGGTGTTGTTGAGACTCTTAAAAAAAATACTTGCTTTGTTTTAAAATATAATGTGTATTACTTTTTTGAAAAGTCCAACATCTTTAAGTTTGATCAAATTTAGAAAGAAATATATCAAAATTCGTAGTATCAAATTTGTTTTATAGATTCATCATGAAATGGATTTTCATAATTTTTTGGTTTAATATGTGGATTGATATTTTTGGCTCTAAACTTGGTTAAAGTTAAAGAAATTTGACTTTCCAAAGAACTAATACCCCTTATATTTTGGAACTGATGGGATATTTAGTTTGGCGGATGACGGGATGAGGGAGACAATGGAATGTGTTTTATGTTTATTTATAATGTGGTTATTTGGTGGGCCTTTCATGGTGTGCTTCTATGTTATGCGCTAATCAACTCATACTTTTATAGGTAAATTTCTACGTCGGTGGTTACATGTACTATATTGGTGCTATAGTATCATCACATGGTGATGTTTTTTTTCTAGGTTGTAAGAGGGTGCAGAGGGTTGATATATTTTTCTAGCTGGTTAGTGTTGATTGATTTGAAAAATCGTTGGACCGATCAAAATCGTAAACCAAATTCAAAATTAAATATCTCAATAAAAAAGAGCTTCAAAAATAGGGAATATGGTGAATTATTTAATTAAATGGGAGAGTTCCTTTAGAAATATTGACCCGGTCAAAATCAGGTGACCAAGTTCTAAACCGAGGATAGTAGATTTCACATGAGTTTTCCCACTGCGAAAGGATGGAGAAAAATTTAGATTTTGATAAGAGCAACTTGTGAAATGAGCGAGAGTCCTAAGTGTGGAAACCGAAGAAAAAAAGCACGTATGATTTTTTTAACACAAAAAAAAGTACGTATGATTGCGGTGTCAAGGTTTGTTGGACCTTAAATAGAGGAATTCACAAAATCGTTGCTACTTAAGGTCGCATTCATCGCATCCCTTTATTCTTGAAAGTCATCGCACCGGCGACGACAGATGTATGAAAGCAATGCAGGGGTCTCAAGGAATCAGGGTTTAAGGTCTAGGGTTATATTTGATAGGATTTTTTTTTTTCATTGACCCAAACTCACTGGAAAGACCCTTCCTTTGCTGTTTCTACTGTACAATCAAAACAAACAATTCGTTCCGTTTCAAAAAAAAAAAAGAACAATTCGTTGTAGTCTATGTTGTAAAAAAGCACGTATGATTGTGGTGCCAAGGTTTGTTGGACCTTAAACAGAGGAATTCACAAAATCTTTCCTACTTAAGATCGCATTCATCACACCCATTTATTCTTGAAGATCATTGCACTGGCGACGTCAAATGTATGAAAGCAATGCAGGAGTTTAAGGTCTAGGATTATATTTGATAGGAATAAAAAAAAATTCATTGACTCAAACTCATTGGAAAGACCCTTCTTTTGCTGTTTCTATTGTATATACAATCAAAACAAACAATGCTTCAAGCTCAGGGATGTATAAATTCAAATCAACATCACATTACAGTCCCATCAATGAAATAAAAAAACAGTGCGATGAACGAAAGCTTTGTGGTTGTAGGTAGTGGTAGTCTATGTTGTAAATATGAATTATCGCACAAAGTTGATCACGTAAACAAATAATCATAAATTCATAATCCACCATGACGGATTCTAGATGGCAAAAAAATAAATAGACCGAGAACAGCAGGCAAGAAAAGGGATCTCGCACAAAGTCATCAGCCCTTCAGTCCAAGGGTTTAGTTGGTTGCTCTATTTTGAAAGTACACGTCCCCCCTTCAACAATCCAGCTTTGTCTGCTTTCCTCTCACCGTGTTCAACAATGTACAGCTACTAATAGTGGTACAAGGGATCTGATCATCCATGAAACCAGGCCTGATCCCAACACACTCAACTGAGAATGGTGCAAACCAGACCCACTCCTCAGAGGCTCCAGACGGTGAGGGGCACAAAGTAAAGCTCCTTTGCTCCTCGGGCCGAAGGGGGAGTGGATGGCAGTTCTCGAGGCGGCGGCCGAAGGCGCGCTAGAACCCAGGCTTGTGTTTACACCCTCACACCCACTGGAGCTGCCCTTGATGCTCCACGCAATGGCGGATGTCGCCGTCTACGGCGACCGTTTGCTTCCTCATCGCTAGAGCGGTTGGTCTCGTGTTGTATTTCACCTGGAACCTTCCAGCTGGGCTCGCGTCGTTGTTGTTCGAGCTTTCGGGGAGGACCTCATCCAAGAACTCGTCGGCGACGTCACCGTCTTCGTCGATCCTTAACCTCCTTGTATACCACCGGAAGCCCTGGTTGGATGAAGACATGGCATGAATAAATCCGTATTCAAACACACGATGGAAACAGCATAATCTCAGGTAGTTTACAACATCGCAGGAATTTCACATTTTCCATGATACGAAACAGAATTTTAATGTGTTGATAGCACACAACCATCCAAAAAAAAGAACAATTGATGGGTAACAACTGACATCCCGTATTGCATCACTAGAGAAAACGGTGATGTGTTTTGTCATTTGCTCGTCAAAAGTAGGCACACCAAATTTGGTAGCTACAGTGTACAGAAAAACCATGGGCTTGTACAACATACAGAATACTCCACATACACTCTTTTTAAGATCTTCCCACCCACCCATGGACTAACCCAAAGAGCAAGTGCTCACACATGCACGCACACAAAGCTAGTCTGGTGTCCTACAACAGATTTGGTGATCAGTAATCCCTGAATGCTATCTTCACATTCCTGGCGTTCAATAGCACAAATATTTTATGCAACTTGCAGAATAAGGTATATTAGAATAACGGTGGCCTTTGATCCAATGTTGGACCTGGGCAGATAACAAATTATTAAACCACATGTCTGACCTTTATGCTTAAAATGGACATGATCACTTGAATGACATATGAATATGATGCATATCCAAACTCATATTTGTAGAAGTTATATCAACCATCAGTAATCGTAGCAGCAGCCAGATTTCCAAGTCCATATCAAACTTTGGAGAAGTGTCTAGGCACCACTCGTGATGGATTTGGGAAATTCTGTACATTATCCATTTGTGTACACTCTAGTGCAAGAAGAGTGCACTCTCCAGGCCTGGTGCTAGGTCTAATTCATCATTTAATGGTGACACGTGACAGTAACTCATATCCGCTATCCAATACCATAGACTATCACATAAATTATGCATAACAAAAACGATAATATCGTATTCGCAGCAAAAAAAACATTTTTGACAAAAAACAGGGGAACAGCTCTATTTGCACTAGGCACTGTAAGGTGCATCTCTATCCTGGGATTACTGTAGGACATCACCAGTAACTGCTCAAGAATCAAATAAGGGGCGCTCCCAGACTAAACACTATCAAAATCAGAACCAAAAGGTCTAACTCCATATAACACATTACACATCACACAATACCAGAGTCAAATCCGATGATAGAGTAGGCTAAATGGTCATACCAGATCTAATCAGACAAAGGATTCACATCCCGAAGTGACTCTTAAAAGAGAAATAGGACGACAACATACTGAATAGACAACTAAAATTGTGCTTTCGAGTTAAATAGACCATAATTGCATAAAAACTATCAACGCTCAGCAAACTAACATTGAATACCAAAAAAACAAAAATGGGTAAACTCATCATGAGTTAATTATCCCATTTGGCCCTTGCCATTATCAAAAAAGTATTGGTGGAGTATCAATTGCACAATTCTTACAGGCACTAGAAAAACACCTAAGCCAACAAGTCAACAGCAACCACCAGATGAGCAATTCCATTAGCTAGGACCTAGAGGTAATTTTGAATCACTACTGAACTTGGATAAGTACCAAAAGCAAAAGGACTCGAATTTTAAAAAATGCTTAGCTAAGATGACATCCAGGCCGCTCATCGAGCAGCCTATGGACAAAGATGCCCTGCAGATGTGTTGTTACTTATGCAGTACAAGCTTCCGTGGCAAGCTCAGTGACTTCTTGGCCATGATCTTAGGCCAGTGCTGGTGCCAATTCTTGCTAAACCAAGATGTGGTCCTCTTTCTAAGCAGGTGCCTATGCAGGCCAGCATGGGCATGCCATCAACCTACCCCACTGAAGCAGTCACATCAAGCAGAAGCAGAAGGAAGGGTTTAGAAACAAGAGCAAGTCTGAGGCATAGGAGTTACTTGCGCGGACATGTGTTTTTTTTGGACGTGAAGCCAAAGCTTGGAAAAAGAAAAAGAGTTGCGCAGGCCTCATAGAAAATGTGGACTTCAATTTCAAGAGTCCATTGGCAACTTGGTCCATCACGGCGCTAGAACGCTGTATGAAGAATGCAGAGAACATGAACAAGAATAAAAACAAGAAGGTTACCGCCAAGGGAAAGGCAACCACAACTACCTGATAGATGCCACTCAGTGCTTTGTGTCATCAGCATAGAATCTGTAGTGGTAGTCCTCGTCAATGGGTTGGTTTCTCGGGTTTTCATTTACTCATTGTGGGCAGTTAGGTTATGCTAGTAGCCATGTTTCGTGGGACTGCATGTATGGTGAGCTGGGGGACAAGGTGCACCTATACGATGGTCAGTGGTGCTACGCTCAGAATGTGGCCAAGTAGGTGCGGCCGGCGCCCATTGTTTCTCTTTTTAGGAGTAGTCTGCAAGTCATGTAAGTGGATGTGTTTGTAACAAAATTTAATCTTTACATGATGAATGCACAGAGGTCCTGCTGGTATCCCTAAAACATGATAAAGTATGCCTACCAGATTAAAATAAGTACTATTAAACTAGAAAAAGAAACGGGCAATCAGATGAAACAAGTTAAGCTTGTAGAAGAGTGGCTACATAATTGATTAATAAACATGAGAATTAGAAGAGTGGCTACATAATTGATCAATAACCAAATGAATTTGTACTCTAAAGATATACACCTGCCTTAATATGTTCTAAACAATTGGTATCTCAAACTAAGTTTATTTTGAAGTGACGAGGTCATATACTTCCTCATGCATCTGATGGCACGATATTCTACCTTCTATGGAAAATATCTCAGTGTAAACCCCATGCACAGCATAATATATCAGACACATTGTATGGCCCTAAATGAAACATAAGTTTTAACACGAATGATCCACATTGCTTATTTTCCGGGTGAGCACCTTTCCAAACCCTCCGTAACAGTCAGGTACAAAGTTCACCAATACATGCTAAAGCTCCCCCTCTTCTGAGTGACTAGCAAAATATGTTGGCGTCATTTCTTAACCATTGCAGCTTCCCTCTATTGCAGTTCAAAAAAAGGCATCACTGTGCTAAACCGACTAGCTACGTTGCCCAAGTCATGACCAAGAAGGAAACATCTTTTGGTGGTGGACTAAATATAATCTTCACAAAGTTGCATAAGGAACCTACACCCACACAGCCTGAAATTGATGGGGGGGAAAACTGCAGCACCAGGACCAGGAGCTAGTATCCATAGTCGCCTGCCAATACCAAACTCTAAAAACGTACAGCTGCACTGCAATTGTCGGAACAGGAGAAAAGGAGAACAGACGCCCTAAAACCTAAAGTTTGCATAAGCACGCAAAGCAAACCCACGGCATGAAGCTAAAAGGCAATACAAAACTGGCACAGACGTCAGCCAAGATTGGATTCGTTCAAGGCGCCGCCATCTACTCGCAGCATATGCGATGCTGTGACGGACAAGATCCTCGGAGCCCGAGATTCCCGCCATCTGAGCTACTGCTCGAACTCATCAACTCAGCGATTCGGCGAGCAATCATACATTTCAACTAGCAGTACAGTAGAAAGACAAAAAAATAAAAGTAAGAGCTCTGCCAAGATCTCACGCGCTAGTGAAAATCCAAGACCTACGAGGAGCAGCGTAACTACTGGCAGCACGCACGTCACCGCGTAGTACAGGGGGGTTGCAGTTGCAATCCGGCATACCTGGACGCCGCCGTCTCCCGCGGGGCAGGGCGCCAGCACGGGCCCGGCCGCCGGCCGGTCGACCGGCACGGGCACCTGCACGCTGAATCCGCGCCTAGTAGCGTGCCCGGAGGCCGCCGCCGCCGCCGCGGCGGCGGCCACCTTCTCGTGCGGGACGTCCCCGCCGCCGCCGCCGCCGGCGGCGTCGTGGTGGTGGTCGGCGTCGTCCCTGGAGCCGCCGAATATGCCGGCGATCCGGCGGAAGAAGCCCATCGCCGGCGGGATCCCGCGGGAGGGGGAGGGGGAGGGGGAGCGGCGGTTGATCCGACGGCGGCCGGGCGCGAATGTCAATGGTCGGTGGGAGATGGGGATATGCCTCCTTTCGCTGCTTGGAGTTCTGGGCTGGGGCTTTTCAATGGGGAGACGTGGGGAAGCAACTTCTCCTCTTCTTGTTCGATAAGTTCAGAATTGACATTTCTTTTGTGTGTGCTTTTATATATTTTGCGACGGATAAAATAATTCGCTATAAATCTGACGTTGGATTTTTAAGAATGACAAATATGATTTATAACTGATCAACTTATCCCGTACGGCAGCTTACAAAAAGATATATATATATATATATATATATATATATATATATATATATATATATATATATATATATATATATGGCCTAGGTCATCCATGCTGTTAGAGAGATTATTTGATAGGTAGCATTAAAACCTCATTTTTTTTTAGAACATAGACGTCAGAGACGTCCGGCTTTAAATTAATAAAGCCCTCAACATAGGCAGCGTACATAAACGAACAACCAAACATACGGAGGTCACCATGTTCTAAGGCATGCCATAGTGGTCACGACGGCGAGATAAAGTGCAGTACATGGCTTAACCAGCCAAACTAACGAGCACGCAGGCTCGGGGGATCCAACACCAAAAGGACTGCCCATCCTTATGAGGCAGCAGACGAAGGAGACGGAGCTCGGGACGCTGAGTAGACGGAGCGAAGTCGTGCGATAGCTTGTCAGTGAAGATCAGAGTCCTGTTGCCTTCCCAGCGGAGCCCACTGCTGCAAGAATAAGATGCACTTGAAAATAACATCAACGGGGTGAGAGGGAAACACTCCCTCAATAGTAAGCTTGTTACGAATGTTCCATAAGGCCCATAACATGGCCGAGGCACACGTCCACATGATCCGGCGCAGAGAGCCCTGGATCGAGGATAAGAGTGACACGAGCTCAGAGCGTGAGCGTGGATCCCAATCCACCCCGGCGGCCTCACGGACCGCACTCCAAGCAAAGCGCGCCAAAGGACACCGGAAGAACGCGTGGTCAGCATCTTCCGCGTCAGCACACAAAGCGCAAGGGCCGGAAGCGGGGCCATTGCGCTTAGCTATATTGATAGAGGTAGGAAGGCGATCTTGGCATAGTTGCCATAGGAAGACCTTAATCTTTAGCGGGATTCGCGCCTTCCAAAGCCCCATGGCTGCCGTAGGAGCATGGCCGCGACATAACTCGCGATACAGGGACTTGACAGTGAACTTGCCAGAGCCCGAAAGTCTCCAAGAGACCACGTCTGCGGAGTCCGACAGATGCACATTTGCTAACAGAGCCCGAAGGCGATCCCAATCTTCCAGCTCCGGCCCCACAAGCTCTCTTCTGAAGTGTATAGGGGGCGGAGTGGCACTAAGGGCCGAAGCAACCAATTGGTTGGGCTCAACCGCGATGGAATAGAGATGGGTGAACTCCGACCAAAGAGGCTGCTGGCCTATCCAAACGTTGTGCCAAAAACGCGTGGGCCGTTATTAACCGTGAACCTCGCACCCCTGGCGAAGTATGGTTTGAGGGCTTGGATGGAGGTCCAGAATGGGGACCCCTGAGGTGTTGCCTCAAAGAAATTCCCATGTGGGAAATACTTGGCACGAAGGAGGTCAATCTAGAGGCTGGTCCCTCCTTGGGACAACTTTCAGATCCACTTGCACATAAGCGCTATGTTCATCAGCTTAGAGTTGATGATCCCGAGGTCCCCCGGGCTTTAGGTCTGCAAACAGCTTGCCACTTAACCATGTGGTACTTCCGTTTAGGGCCCGCTCCTTCCCAAAAGAAACGTGCCCGCGGTGTGTCCATTTTCGTGTGGACCCCAACAACCAACAAGAACATACCCATGGCAAACATTGGTAGGGATGAGAGGCTGGAGTTGGTAAGGATTAGTCTTGCCCCTGAAGACATAAATCGGCCTCTCCACGGACATACCCGGTCCGCCACCTTAGTGGTGAGAGGTTCCCAATCGGCAATCGAGCATTTCTTCTTTGCGATTGGGAGGCCGAGGTAGGTAAACGGAAACTTCCCAAGTTTGCAATTAAGCAAGTTGGCAACCCGTTCACTTTCGGCCGCGTCCATCCCTATGGACACCACTTCACACTTGTGGAAGTTAATTTTTAGCCCAGACATGAGTTCAAAACACAGCAAGATGGCCTTAACCGTTGCGATACTGTGAGCGTCCGGTTCAAAAAGGAGAAGAGTGTCATCCGCATACTGCAAGTGTGACACGCCTCCTGGGATCAGGTTACCGACCACTCCCCTAATGTGGCCAGCTGCGCGAGCTTTGTCTAGCATGGCGCCCAGGGCGTCCGCCACAAAGTTGAAAAGCAACGGTGAGGCTGGGTCCCCTTGACGTAGCCCACGCTTGTTGCGGAAGAAGTTCCCTACTTCTCCATTCACCGCTATCGCCGTTTGGCCTCCCGAGACCAATTGCATCATACGGTGAACCCAAACCGACGAAAATCCTCGATCCAAAAGGATTTGTCGGAGGAACTCCCAGTTCACTCGATCGTACGCCTTCTCAAAATCTAATTTTAAAAGAATCGCCGGCTGGCGAGTGCGTTTGAGCGAGTGAACGATTTCTTGGAGGGCCAGCGGTCCCTCCAAAATGTTGCGACCACGGATAAAAGCCGACTGATTCCTACTAATAATACGATGAGCTACCGGAGATAAGCGCGTAGAACAAGCTTTAGAACAAATCTTAAACGGGACATTGATAAGCGCTATTGGGCGGAAGAATCTAATGTTGTCCGCGCCCTGGACTTTGGGGATAAGAGAAAGAACCCCAAAGTTAAGGCGGGAAATATCTACTGTACCACGCATAAACCCGTTACATACTTCGAAAATAGGTCCCTTGAGCACTTGCCAAAACCTTTTGAACATCGCCACCGGCCACCCATCCGGTCCCGGGGCGGTGTCAGATTTCATCCCAAGGGCGGCCTGGTCGATCTCCTGGGGGAGGAAGGCGAGGCCCAAGCCTTCATTCTCCTCATCCGTGACCCACAGCGCGGGATCCCAAACATCCGACCGCAGCCGAGCCCGGGCCTCCTCCCTGGAGCCCATCAACTGGATGTAAAAGTCGTAAATATGTCGAACAATATCCTGTTGATGCAAAAGGAGCCCCTGCTCAGATTGCAGTCTTAGGATGGCGCATTTACGGTGCCGGCCATTAGCATAGGCATGGAAATATTGTGTATTCGCGTCCCCCTTGAGCGTCCACTTGATTCCACCGCGCCTACGCCAGTACTCCTCCTCAGCACATAGGAGGGCCTCAACTTGGGCCTCTACAGCGTAGCGCTGGGCCCAGTCTTGCTCCAAGAAGACCCGAGAGTCCGCAGCTGCATCCATACGGGCGAGGTCCGCGACCAAACGCACACGGAGCAGCTTGTCCTCACGACCCTGGTTGGCCCCCCAGCCTTTTAGAGCCGCACGCATCCCCGCCCCTGCGGCAATCCAGAATTCCATGGGCCCACGTGTGTGCCCGATCCTGGCAACACAAGTCTCCCATTTGGAGAGGAAGATTTTCTCGAAATCCGGGTGCTCAAACCACGCAGTCTCAAAGAAAAACCGGGGGCTTCGTTTTAACCTATCCTCCCCCGAGGAAAGGATCAGAGGGACGTGATCCGACCCGATCCTCGTTTCAGCATGTAGGGAGTGAAGGAAATATGCCCTAGAGGCAATAATAAAGTTATTATTTATTTCCTTATTTCATGATAAATGTTTATTATTCATGCTAGAATTGTATTAACCAGAAACATAATACATGTGTGAATACATAGACAAACATAGTGTCACTAGTATGCCTCTACTTGACTAGCTCGTGAATCAAAGATGGTTAAGTTTCCTAGCCATAGACATGAGTTGTCATTTGATTAACGGGATCACATCATTAGGAGAATGATGTGATTGACTTGACCCATTCCGTTAGCTTAGCACTTGATCGTTTAGTATGTTGCTATTGCTTTCTTCATGACTTATACAAAGTTCCTGCAACTATGAGATTGTGCAACTCCCGTTTACCGGAGGAACACTTTGTATGCTACCAAACTTCACAACGTAACTGGGTGATTATAAAGGTGCTCTATAGGTGTCTCCAAAGGTACATGTTGAGTTGGCATAATTCGAGATTAGGTTTTGTCACTCCGATTGTCGGAGAGGTATCTCTGGGCCCTCTCGGTAATACTCATCACCTAAGCCTTGCAAGCATTGTAACTAATGAGTTAGTTATAAAATGATGTATTACGGAACGAGTAAAGAGACTTGCCGGTAACGATATTGAACTAGGTATTGGATACCGACGATCGAATCTCGGGCAAGTAACATACCGATGACAAAGGGAACAACGTATGTTGTTATGCGGTTTGACCAATAAAGATCTTCGTAGAATATGTAGGAACCAATATGAACATCCAGGTTCCACTATTGGTTATTGACCGAGAATAGTTCTAGGTCATGTATACATAGTTCTCGAACCCGTAGGGTCCGCACGCTTAACGTTACGATGACAGTTTTATTATGAGTTTATGATTTTTGATGTACCGAAGGAGTTCGGAGTCCCGGATGAGATCGGTGACATGACGAGGAGTCTCAAAATGGTCGAGACGTAAAGATTGATATATTGGACGACTATATTCGGAGTTCGGAAAGGTTCCGAGTGATTCGGGTATTTTTCGGAGTACCGGAGAGTTACGGGAATTCGTATTGGGCCTCATTGGGCCATACGGGAAAGGAGAGAAAGGGCCAAAAGGGTGGCCGCACCCCTCCCCTTGGACTAGTCCGAATTGGACTAGGGAGAGGGGGCGCCCCCTTCCTTCCTTCTCCTTCTCTCTTCCCTTTCCTTCTCTCCTACTCCTACTACATGGAAGTGTTCCTAGTTCTACTAGGAAAGGGGGAATCCTACTCCCGGTGGGAGTGGGACTCCCCTAGGGCGCGCCATAGCGAGGGCCGGCCCTCCCCCTCCTCCACTCCTTTATATACGGGGGCAAGGGCACCCCATAGACACACAAGTTGATCTACGGATCGTTCCTTAGTCGTGTGCGGTGCCCCCCTCCACCATAATCCACCTCGGTCATATCGTCGCGGAGTTTAGGCGAAGCCCTGCGCCGGTAGAACATCATCATCGTCACCACGCTGTCGTGCTGACGGAACTCATCCCCGACGATTCGCTGGATTGGAGCTCGGAGGACGTCATCGAGCTGAACGTGTGATGAACACGGAGGTGTCGTACGTTCGATGCTTGGATCGGTCGAGTCGTGAAGACGTACGACTACATCAACCGCATTGTCATAACGCTTCCGCTTGACGGTCTACGAGGGTACGTAGACAACACTCTCCCCTCTTGTTGCTATGCCATCACCATGATCTTGCGTGTGCGTAGGAATTTTTTTGAAATTACTACGTTCCCTAACAGTGGCATCCGAGCCTAGGTTTTATGGTTTGATGTTATATGCACGAGTAGAACACAAGTGAGTTGTGGGCGATACAAGTCATACTGCTTACCAGCATGTCATACTTTGGTTCAGCAGTATTGTTGGATGAAGCGGCCCGGACCGACATTACGCGTACGCTTACGCGAGACTGGTTTTACCGCCGTGCTTTGCACACAGGTGACTAGCGGGTGTCTGTTTCTCCAACTTTAGTTGAACCGAGTGTGGCTACGCCCGGTCCTTGCGAAGGTTAAAACAGCACCAGCTTGACAAACTATCGTTGTGGTTTTGATGCGTAGGTGAGATTGGTTCTTGCTTAAGCCCGTAGCAGCCACGTAAAACTTGCAACAACAAAGTAGAGGACGTCTAACTTGTTTTTGCAGGGCATGTTGTGATGTGATATGGTCAAGACATGATGCTATATTTTATTGTATGAGATGATCATGTTTTGTAACCGAGTTATCGGCAACTGGCAGGAGCCATATGGTTGTCGCTTTATTGTATGCAATGCAATCGCCCTGTAATGCTTTACTTTATCACTAAGCGATAGCGATAGTCGTAGAAGCATAAGATTGGCGAGATGACAACGATGCTACGATGGAGATCAAGGTGTCGCGCCGGTGACGATGGTGATCATGACGGTGCTTCAAAGATGGAGATCACAAGCACAAGATGATGATGGCCATATCATATTACTTATATTGATTGCATGTGATGTTTATCTTTTATGCATCTTATCTTGCTTTGATTGACGGTAGCATTTTAAGATGATCTCTCACTAATTATCAAGAAGTGTTCTCCCTGAGTATGCACCGTTGCCAAAGTTCGTCGTGCCCAGACACCACGTGATGATCGGGTGTGATAAGCTCTACCTTCATCTACAACGGGTGCAAGCCAGTTTTGCACACGCAGAATACTCAGGTTAAACTTGACGAGCCTAGCATATGCAGATATGGCCTCGGAACACGGAGACCGAAAGGTCGAGCGTAAATCATATAGTAGATATGATCAACATAAGATGTTCACCATTAAAAACTAATTCATTTCACGTGATGATCGGTTATGATTTAGTTGAATTTAGATTACGTGATCACTTAGAGGATTAGAGGGATGTCTATCTAAGTGGGAGTTCTTAAGTAATATGATTAATTGAACTTAAATTTATCATGAACTTAGTCCTGGTAGTATTTTGCAAATTATGTTGTAAGATCAATAGCTTGCGTTGTTGCTTTCATATGTTTATTTTGATATGTTCCTAGAGAAAATTGTGTTGAAAAATGTTAGTAGCAATGATGCGGATTGGATCCGTGATCTGAGGTTTATCCTCATTGCTGCAGAGAAGAATTATGTCCTTAATGCACCGCTTGGTGACAGACCTATTGCAGGAGCAGATGTAGACGTTATGAACGTTTGGCTAGCTCAATATGATGACTACTTGATAGTTTTGTGCACCATGCTTTCTGGCTTAGAATCGGGACTTCAGAGATGTTTTGAACGTCATGGACCATATGAGATGTTCCAGGAATTGAAGTTAATATTTCAAGCAAATACCCGAGTTGAGAGATATGAAGTCTCCAACAAGTTCTATAGCTAAAAGATGGAGGAGAATCGCTCAACTAGTGAGCATGTGCTCAGATTGTCTGGATACTTCAATCGCTTGAATCAAGTGGGAGTTAATCTTCCAGATAAGATAGTGATTGACAGAATTCTCTAGTCACCATCACTAAGTTACTAGAACTTCGAGATGAACTATAGTATGCAAGGGATGACGAAAACGATTCCCGAGCTCTTCGTGATGTTGAAATCAACGAAGGTAGAAATCAAGAAAGAGCATCAAGTGTTGATGATTGACAAGACCACTAGTTTCAAGAAAAGGGCAAAGGGAAAGAAAGGAAAACTTCAAGTAGAATGGCAAACAAGTTATCACTCCCGTGAAGAAGACCAAAGCTGGACCAAAGCCTGAAACTGAGTGCTTACATTGCAAAGGAAATGGTCACTGGAAGCGGAAATGCCCTGAATATTTGGTGGATAAGAAGGATGGCAAAGTGAACAAGGGTATATTTGATATACAGGTTATTGATGTGTGCTTTACTAGTGTTTATAGTAGCCCCTGAGTATTTGATACTTGTTCGGTTGCTAAGATTAGTAACTCGAAACAGGAGTTACAGGATAAACAAAGACTAGTTGAAGGGGAAGTGATGATGAGTGTTGGAAGTAGTTCCAAGATTGATATGATCATCATCACACACTCCCTATACTTTCGGGATTAGTGTTAAACCTAAATAAATGTTATTTGGCGTTTGCGTTGAGCATGAATATGATTTGATCATGTTTATTGCAATACGGTTATTCATTTAAAATCAGAGAATAATTGTTGTTCTATTTAAATGAATAAAACCTTCAATGGTCATACACCCAACGAAAATAGTTTGTTGGCTCTCGATCGTAGTGATGCACATATTCATAATATTGATGCCAAAAGATGCAAAGTTAATAATGATAGTGCAACTTATTTGTGGCACTGCCGTTTTGGTCATATCAGTGTAAAGCGTATGAAGAAACTCCATAAAGATGGATTTTCGGAATCACTTGGTTATGAATCATTTGATGCTTGCGAACCGTGCCTTTTGTGCAAGATGACTAAAACTCCGTTCTCCGGAACAATGGAACAAGCTACTGACTTATTGGAAATAATACATACCGATGTATGCGATCCAATGAGTGTTGATGCTCGTGGCAAGTATCGTTATTTTATGACCTTCACAAGATGATTTGAGCAGATATGGGTATATCTACTTGATGAAACATAAGTCTGAAATAGTTAAAAGGTTCAAAGAATTTCAGAGTGAAGTGAAAAAATCATCGTAACAAGAAAATAAAGTTTCTGCGATCTGATCGCAGAGACAAATATTTGAGTTACAAGTTTGGTCTTCAATTAAAACAATGTGGAATAGTTTCACAGCTCACGCCACCTGGGACACCACAACGTTATGGTGTGTCCAAACATCGTAACCGCACTTTATTAGATATAGTGCGATCTATGATGTCTCTTACTGATTTACCACTATTGGTTTTGGTTATGCATTAGAGACAGCTGCATTCACGTTAAAAGGGCACCATCTAAATCCGTTGAGACGACACCATATGAACCATGGTTTAGCAAGAAACCCAAGTTGTCATTTCTTAAAGTTTAGGGCTGCGATGCTTATGTGAAAAAGTTTCATCCTGATAAGCTCGAACCCAAATCGGAGAAGTGCGTCTTCATAGAATACCCAAAGGAAATTGTTGGGTACACCTTCTATCACAGATCCGAAGGCAAGATATTTGTTGCTAAAAATGGATCCTTTCTAGAGAAGGAGTTTCTCTCGAAAGAAGTGAGTAGGAGGAAAGTAGAACTTGATGAGGTAACAGTACCAGCTCCCTTATTGGAAAGTAGTTCATCACAGAAATTGGTTCCTGTGACACCTACACCAATTAGTGAGGAAGTTAATGATGATGATCATGAAACTTCAGATTAAGTTGTTACTGAACTTCGTAGATGAACCAGAGTAAGATCCGCACCAGAGTGGTACGGTAATCCTATTCTAGAAGTCATGTTACTAGACCATGATGAACCTACGAACTATGAGGAAGCGACGATGAGCCCAGATTCCGTGAAATGGCTTGAGGCCATAAAATCTGAGATATGATCCATGTATGAGAATAAAGTATGGACTTTGATTAACTTGCTCGATGATCAGAAAACCATGTTAATTAAATGGATTTTTAAGAGGAAGACGGGCGCTGATAGTATTGTTTCTATCTACAAAGCTAGAATTGTCGCAAAAGGTTTTTGACAAGTTCAAAGTGTTGACTATGATGAGAGTTTCTCACTCGTATCTATGCTTAAGTCTGTCCGAATCATGTTAGCAATTGCCACATTTTATGAAATCTGGCAAATGGATAAACAAGACTGCATTCCTTAATGAATTTATTAAAGAAGAGTTGTATATGATGCAACCAGAAGGTTTTGTCGATCCTAAATGTGTTAACAAAATGTGCAAGCTCCAGCGATCCATCTATGGACTGGTGCAAGCATCTCAGAGTTGGAATATACGCTTTGATAAGTTGATCAAAGCATATAGTTTTATATAGACTTGCGGTGAAGCCTGTATTTACAAGAAAGTGAGCGGGAGCACTACAACATTTCTGATAAGTATATGTGAATGACATATTGTTGATCGGAAATAATGTAGAATTATTCTACAAAGCATAAAGGAGTGTTTGAAAGGAGTTCTTTAAAATAAAGACCTCAGTAAAGCTACTTACATATTGAGCATCAAGATCTATTGAGATAGATCAAGACGCTTGATAAGATTTTCAATGAGTACATACCTTGACAAGATTTTGAAGTAGTTTAAAATGGAACAGTCAAAGAAGGAGTTCTTGCCTGTGTTGCAAGGTGTGAAGTTGAGTAAGACTCAAGACCCGACCATAGCAGAAAATAGAAAGAGAATGAAAAGTCATTCCCTATGCCTCAGTCATAGGTTCTATAAAGTATGCTATGCTGTGAACCAGACCTATTGTATACTCTGCCCTGGTTTGGCAAAGGAGTACAATAGTGATCTAGGAGTAGATCACTGGACATTTGGTCAAAATTATCTTTAGTGGAATAAGGATATGTTTCTCAATTATGGAGGTGACAAAAGGTTCGTCGTAAAAGGTTACGTCGATACAAGTTTTGGCACTAATCCAGATGACTCTAAGTCTTAATCTGGATACATATTGAAAGTGGGAGCAATTAGCTAGAGTAGCTCCGTGCAGAGTATTGTAGACATAGAATATTTGCAAAATACATACGGCTCTGAATATGACAGACATATTGAAAGTGGGAGACTGAAGGAAATATGCCCTAGAGGCAATAATAAAGTTATTATTTATTTCCTTATTTCATGATAAATGTTTATTATTCATGCTAGAATTGTATTAACCGGAAACATAATACATGTGTGAATACATAGACAAACATAGTGTCACTAGTATGCCTCTAATTGACTAGCTCGTGAATCAAAGATGGTTAAGTTTCCTAGCCATAGACATGAGTTGTCATTTGATTAACGGGATCACATCATTAGGAGAATGATGTGATTGACTTGATCCATTCCGTTAGCTTAGCACTTGATCGTTTAGTATGTTGCTATTGCTTTCTTCATGACTTATACAAAGTTCCTGCAACTATGAGATTGTGCAACTCCCGTTTACCGGAGTAACACTTTGTGTGCTACCAAACGTCACAACGTAACTGGGTGATTATAAAGGTGCTCTACAGGTGTCTCCAAAGGTACATGTTGAGTTGGCATAATTCGAGATTAGGTTTTGTCACTCCGATTGTCGGAGAGGTATCTCTGGGCCCTCTCGGTAATACTCATCACCTAAGCCTTGCAAGCATTGAAACTAATGAGTTAATTATAAAATGATATATTACGGAACGAGTAAAGAGACTTGCCGGTAACGAGATTGAACTAGGTATTGGATACCGACGATCGAATCTCAGGCAAGTAACATACCGATGACAAAGGGAACAACGTATGTTGTTATGCGGTTTGACCGATAAAGATCTTCGTAGAATATGTAGGAACCAATATGAACATCCAGGTTCCACTATTGGTTATTGACCGAGAATAGTTCTAGGTCATGTCTACATAGTTCTCGAACGCGTAGGGTCCGCACGCTTAACGTTACGATGACAATTTTATTATGAGTTTATGAGTTTTGATGTACCGAAGGAGTTCGGAGTCCCGGATGAGACCGGGGACATGACGAGGAGTCTCAAAATGGTCGAGACGTAAAGATCGATATATTGGACGACTATATTCGGAGTTCGGAAAGGTTCCAAGTGATTCGGGTATTTTTCGGAGTACCGGAGAGTTACGGGAATTCGTATTGGGCCTCATTGGGCCATACGGGAAAGGAGAGAAAGGGCCAAAAGGGTGGCCGCACCCCCCCTCCTTGGACTAGTCCGAATTGGACTAGGGAGGGGGGGCGCCCCCTTCCTTCCTTCTCCTTCTCTCTTCCCTTTCCTTCTCTCCTACTCCTACTACATGGAAGGGTTCCTAGTTCTACTAGGAAAGGGGGAATCCTACTCCCGGTGGGAGTAGGACTCCCCTAGGGCGCGCCATAGAGAGGGCCGGCCCTCCCCCTCCTCCACTCCTTTATATACGGGGGCAGGGGGCACCCCATAGACACACAAGTTGATCTACGGATCGTTCCTTAGCCGTGTGCGGTGCCCCTCTCCACCATAATCCACCTCGGTCATATCGTCGCGGAGTTTAGGCGAAGCCCTGTGCCGGTAGAACATCATCATCGTCACCACGCCGTCGTGCTGACGGAACTCATCCCCGACGCTTCGCTGGATTGGAGCTCGGAGGACGTCATCGAGCTGAACGTGTGCTGAACACGGAGGTGTCGTACGTTCGGTGCTTGGATCGGTCGAGTCGTGAAGACGTACGACTACATCAATCGCGTTGTCATAACACTTCCACTTGACGGTCTACGAGGGTATGTAGACAACACTCTCCCCTCTTGTTGCTATGCCATCACCATGATCTTACGTGTGGGTAGGAAATTTTTGAAATTATTACGTTCCCTAATAGGGAGCACATGGGAAACAACATTTCCCACTCCGCGGACATGAACACGCGGTCAAGCACTGACCGAACTGGTGTAAAGTGCTTGTTTGTCCAAGTGTAACGTGCGCCCACGTGGGCCACTTCCCTAAGGGCCATTGATGCTATCGCGTTATTAAACATGGACACCCTTGTCCAGTTAATAATCCCGTTGTTCTTGTCCGCTCCCGAACGGATTAGGTTGAAATCCCCACCGACGATCAGCGGCAAGTTGCGCACACCTAAGACCGCAACCTTCTCCTGTAGTTCCCCCAAGAACTCCTGAGAGTGCGAGTGGTCGGCCGGGCCATACACCACGATAACCTCCCACTCGCGGAGGGTTGCGCGATGGCGAACGTGTGCCGACACGAAGAAACGACCGGCATCCCACGCCACCACCTCGCAGCAAACCAGGCTGACACCAAGAAGTAGGCCCCCCGAGTGGCCCACCGCAGGCACCCAGTGCCATGCGAAGTGCTCGAGGGGATCGATGCTTAGCAGGTCTCAGTGAGAGAAATCAGTTTTAATGGTTTCCTGCAAGTCAACAACGTCGATATCCTCAACGCAAATGAATTCTTTTAGCTGGGTCCGCCTCCCAACGTGGCCGAAGCCTCGGATGTTCCAGAAGATGAAACACATTAGATTATGCGATTGCGGAGGCGGATACCGCGAATGGTAACCGCTTTGGCCACTCGCCGTGTCTTGACAGGACCACGGGATGAGGGGGACGGGCCCCTGCTGCTGTGTCCACCCGATCGGGCCGCGCAACAGGCACCAGAGAAGCCCCTGCTTCTTCTGCTACCGGCGCAACGTGGGCCGCCGCTGCCTGGGCCAGCGCGGCCTGCGCAATTTCTTTAGCCCGGATGAGAGATAGGAGCTCTCGCGCCTCCCCCTCATTAGACAAATCTACCCCACTATCCGCTAAAATACCCCCGAGGCGCTCATCCGAATAATCATCAAAAATCGTAAAACGGGGTAGGGGGTTACCTTCGGTCTCCATGTTCTTCTGAGCCACCAATAGCTGAGCGCGCTGAAGAGCAGGGAGGTTGCCCTTGGCGCCCTTCGATCAAGAACTCGCCCGCTCCTGTGCCACCGGGGTCGCCACCACCGCCTTGGAGCGTTTGGCCGTGGAGATGGGCGCCGCCTTGGTCACCTCTGCCCGAAGCGCGTCCGAAGGAGGAGGGGGAGCCACCGGCGAAGGCCCACCGACCGGACCCCCAGAGGAGGCCAACGCCATCACCACCGGCCGGTGCGAGACAGGCGTGCCCGCACGGACCGATGGTGGGCTCACCGGCATCACTAGAGGAGTCTTGCGGCCCATCGGCTTCTTGTGGAGCCGCACCCCGCCGCTACCAGGACCGCGCGCAGACATGGGGGAACGCGACGCGACAGCGCGCAGCCCACCCACATCCGCAGCCACCGGGGAGACGAGCATGGAGCGACCCTCCGAATCGCATGAAGCCGAAATGCCCTTGTCGAGGTCGAGGCCGAGGGACATGTTGGAGCCATATTGATTGAAGCCCGTCTCGTTGCTGCCCACGACCACTTGGCGCTCCTCCAGATCCTTTGCGGCCCCCGAAGCCGGGGCCACGACGTCGAAAGCCTTGTCCTTGAGGCCCAACTTATCCCAGGACGCGGTGTCGATGGAGTCGTCACCCATACTTGTGTCCTTGTCCTTGTCCTTGTCCATGTCATCCGGCCCCTTGTCCATGGTTGCAGGGGGGTGGGGAGGGGAGGCATCACCCTGATTGCCACCCGCCTTGCCCTCTAGCCGGAAGGTGAAGCCCTCGCTGTCGAACCACACTTGGATGTAGCCTTTGAGCTTAGCCAGGGAGCGGCACGCAAAATGTATCCGCACTGGACCCAGCCCCGCCAGCGACGCCTTGTCCACCTCCATCGGGTGCCCGATCATCACTATCCCTACCATGAGACGGTCCACGCGACGGTGCTTGGGTGGCACTCCCCAGAGCTTAACCCACACATCCGGCATGAGTTCGGCCTTGGGCGCTTCCTGAGTCGCTTCTTTGATTTCCGCCATGATGTCGTTGAGGGATAGATATAGTTTGCCGCTTCGCGTCGCCATCCGCAGCATGGCCTTGTTGGGGAAGACGACGGAGAACATGTCGTCTCCGACGGCCGACACCTGCCAATCCCATTCCCCTTCGAAGAGGTGGGGGAGCTCTTCCTCCAAGATGGGAATCGACAGCTTGCCAGGCGCCGCCGAGATGAACGCCGCGTCCGCCACCACCGGGGCATGGATCTCCTCGCCCTCCGTCTCCATGTAGAGGAGGCAGAAAAAGCCCTCGTCGGGAATGGCGTTGCCCACGATCTGCAGCAGCAATGGCCGCCCGCGAGTGGGGCAGTGCGCCAACGCGTGTCCCTCCTCATGGCAGACGACGCACATGGGCTTGAAGTGGCACATGTTCTGGTAGTGGCCCACCCGACCACACTTGAAGCACTCTGGCCCGTCGGACTCCTCCACTGGGATCGGGGCATGTGCCGACCCTTTCAACGCCGACGGCCCGGCCGCCAGCGGCAGCAGCGCCGGGCCAGCCCCCTTCTGCTTCTGCTTCTTAGCAAGTGGATCCCCAGCCCGCTCGCCGCTCGGAGGGAGAAGGGATTCTTTCCTCTTGAGCTCTTTCTTCTGCTCCAGCCCACGGCGCCGGTATTCCTCCTTCTTCTTTTTGCGCTAGCGCTCCTCCATCTTCTTCCGCTCTTGCTCCGCGAGCCACCAAGGAGGCGGCGGCCCCCAACCCCCCACCTCCGCCTGAGGTGCCGGCACCTTGGAAAGCGCCTTCGCCCTCAGATCTTGCTCGCATTGACGCTCGGCCGCCGGGATCGGGGGCGACATCGGTGGCTTCTCCACGCGGCGGGATCCCATCCGCACCGCGGTTGCGAACGAGCAAGTGAGTGGGGGGGAGGAGGCGAGCGACGCAGACGGCGCGCGAGGTGCCTGAATCGCCGCACCTGCGAGTGGGATGCGGGAAACCCTAGCGACAGATCTAGGGCACCCTTCGGCAGCCACAACCACCTATTTATAGGCGTAGGCGGCCGCACCACCACCATCGCGATGGGCTCGGGCCTAGTCACTTGCGGGCGCAAAGCAACCGGGCCAGGCTGTCCAGGCCCAAGCACCAAGGAGCGCCCCTGCGTCCCCTCTGGCACGCGCGAGGATGGGTCGGCCAATGGGCCCCCCAGCCCACGCATTGGCAGACTGGGCCAGTCTGATAGGCCCAGCAAGGGGGCCGACCCGGGCGGCGGCGGCACCGAAACCCTAGCCATGGACCGTATCTCCCTTGCAGGATCCGCCCCGCCGCCGTCGTCGACCCCTGTCGACTCCGGCGAGCTCACCGAGCCCGAAAGCGGCGCAGCCAGCGCCAGCTCCTGGCGCCCCTCCTCCGGCAGGGCACGCGAGCGGCCCTCAGGGCCCGCATCCACACCCCTCGGCGGTCGCCAGATCCGCGGCGCTAGTCAGCGCCCGCCACGGGCGAACACGCGCCGGCGACCGGCCACGAAAGAGCCCCCCAGCTCCTCCGCACGGGCGACAAAGTCACCCACCGAGCACGTCAACGACGGCCTCGGCTCATCACCATCACTCACCTGACCACTTACCTGCACGGGCTCCTCCTCCTCTTCGCCGTCGGAGTCGCCACCCCCCAACGCCCAAAATTTGCTACCAGAGGGGAACGGGCCAGGGGGCCTCCCGCCGGGCGAGACGCAGCACCGGGCGCGCCCCACCGCCGGGCTCACCGCCGTCCATCCCTCCGCCGACACCACGGGAATCCCCCCGCCGGCGCCCGCGGAATCGCCTTCCTGGTCGCCCAGTCGCACGAGAGCCGATGGGACACCCGCCATCCTCCACTATTGAATATCCCGATGATGATGATGATGATGATGATGAGGCGAAGCAGGACACAGAAAGCCGTCGCCTAAAACCTCAATTTTTCCTATACATCATTCTCATGCGCCTTTTTTACTTTAGAATTGCTGAGTCCAACCCTTTTATAACTTTTTTGGGGGAAAATGTTGAGCAAACGTTCATCATAATATCTGGCACGCAACGACTCTTGTCCTGCATCGTGTGATATAGCCATCCATCGCGCGAAGGGTGATCTGGAGGCCAATTGGTTTGGTAAGGCATAACATCCACATTAAAACACACAACAATCACACTATTAGAGCATGTTCAACAAACACGCTATATAAGCGCCGCGCTAAAAAATTAGTGGCTTTTGCGTGCGCATTACCGCTCCGGGCGCTCCATCGGAGGTACAAAAATCACGCGTGCGGCATAACTAGTTCAGCGCGCGGGCCGAAACGCCATCGCACGCCATTTATTTGATGCGCCCGCTTGCAACTTTCACCTACCCCCATCCAGCCGCTGGCGCCGCCATCACCCGCGCCACCCCATTTGTTCTGGCTATCGTTTCGGCGCTTCCCCGACGTATCCTCGCGTTGCCGTTGCTTCCTCCGTCTCCCTCTAGTCGCCGCCGCCCCCCGCGCGCGACATTCCTTCGACGAACAGCGCCCGGCCGCCCACTGCCGCTCGACGTCCGCAAGGTGTTCGACAAAACGCTTGCAAGGTATGTATTGCTTCAACTTCACATTTTTACATGAATTTGGTGCATGTTGTTTGTAGTTTTTTTATAGCCTAGTTTAAATTGAACATTGTAGATGAGTTCGTCATATGATTCTTCCGAAGAAGATTTTGATATTGAATAGAAGGATGATCTTGCAATGATCCTAGCTATGCACATCAATAAAAACCGAAGCACGGTAGTTCGGTTATGGATCGGCAGAAAATTTGGAGGGATAGGATCGATGCCCACAACAAATTGATCAGACACTGTTTTGTGGATGCTCCCGTGTACCCCGAGTCGTACTTCCGGCGCTGGTTTAGGATGAGCACCGAGTTGTTCAGGCACATTGCAGAGAAACTAGCGAGCCATGACCGGTTTTTTCAGCAAATGAGGAATGTCGCCGGAGAGCTCGGGCATAGCACCTCTCAGAAGGTGACAGCTGCTTTATGTATGTTGGCATACGGTATCCCGGCTGATCTAGTTGATGATCACTTGGCCATGGGTGAGAGTCAAGCCATCATGTGTGTCAAGCGCTTCGCAGTCAAAATTGTGCAAGTATTTGGCCGAAAAATATTTGAGATCTCCCAATGCCGAAGAAGCCACAAGGCTGTTGGAGATGAACAAAGCTCGCGGCTTCCCAGATATGCTTGGCTCAATAGACTGCATGCATTGGAGTTGGAAGAATTGTCGTAAGGCATGGCATGGCCAATTCCATGTCCATAAAAAGGTTCCACTATAATCCTTGAAGCGGTGGCCGATCAAGAGACTTGAGATTTGACATGCTTTTTTTGAAATGCCTGGATCTTTGGATGACATTAACGTTGTTAATCGGTGACCACTGATGAATACGGTTGCAAATGGTGAACTGTCATCGATGCAGTTTGTAGCAAATGGCCGTACATACAACTATGGCTACTATCTTGCGGATGGCATCTACCCAAAGTGGCAAACATTTGTGAAGCCGTTGAAAAACCCGAAAGGTAAAAAGAATATTGATTTCCACAATGCTCAGGATGCGGCAAGAAAAGATGTGAAGAGAGTTTTTTGGGATTTTGCAAGCCCAATTTGCTATTGTGAGAGGATCGGCTAGATCTTGGGATCAAAATATGCTTTGGTACATCATGCATGTTTGCATGATCATGCACAACATGATCATCGAGAATGAGCGTGGTCAAGATTTAGACCACTCTCACTATGAGCTCTTGGGACATCCCGTGCGGTGCGGCGGAGGGCTGAAAGGGTGGCCTGTTTTGTTGCCTCCTATCATGTCATTCGGTGTGCCGAAACGTATGATAATCTTCAGAAGGATCTCATCGAGAAGTGGCCGGCATGAAATGGCCGACAAAGAGCATCATGATTTGTGCGTTTTATGTTGTATTATTGAACTATTTGTTGTACTAAAAGATAAACTATTTGTTTGAGTTGTAACAACGAAATTGAACTATTCATTATTAATTTTATTTTGTTTATGTTTGATCTTTTTGGTTGTGTTTGGAGTGCATATGTTGTTTGTGTGAGAGAGCGCGTGCAATATTTTTCAGCACCTGCTAGAGCTACTCACGCGCGCTAAAGTTTACAGCGGCCGTTGGAGCCAGCGCTCCGCGCCGCGCAAAAACAGGCGATCAACACGCTGCAAACGTTTTTTCCGCGCGTTGGGCGGTCGTTGGGAGATGCTCTTAATAACCCAACACAAATATATATTATATATAGATATGTTTTCACAGCTGCTGCTACATATACATTGGTTATTTGGAGTCATATCTCATACTAGAGCGTGCGATGGTTGTGTGCATCAGTCGATGCAGAAGCTGGGGTTGACTGCGTCTATGGTATAGTTCACGGAAATCTTCCAGAATTCCATCCGGCACATACATAGGCCGCCGGGCTTATCTCCGCCATCTTACGGTTCTCTTTAATGAAGTATAATTAAGCAGTGGTGATATTTGATTGAGTTTGAGCCGATGGTGCATGCGCGTGGCTGATCATTAGTTGGTGATGGGGATGATCCTGCCGTAGGCCTTCTTGCCGTCGTCCTTGGGGATGGTGATGGTGAGCACGCCGTTGTCGAGCGCGGCGTGGACGCCGCCGCCGTCGACGTCGGCGTTGGGCGGCAGCCGCACGGTGCGCACGAACTTCTCGGCGCTCCGCTCCACGCGGTGCCACCGGTCGCCCTTGTCCTCGACGGCGCGGGCGCGCTGCCCGCTGATCCGGAGCACCCGCTCCTGCTCCACCTCCACCTTCACCTCCTCCCGCCGCAGGCCCGGCACGTCCGCCATGAACACGTGCGCCGTCGGCGTCTCCTTCCAGTCCATGCTCGCGGTCGAGAACGGCAGGCCCAGCGCCGGCCGGCAGCCGCCGCCGCCGAACGCAGTCAGCGAGATGGCCTCCATGAAGGGCTCCAGGATGTCGATGCTCACCGGCTCCACGACCTCGTCCCCGCCGCCGCCGTGGCCGTTGGCCTTGTGGCCCGCCGCGTGCTGCTGCGGCTGCCTCCGGCCCAGCATGCTGGAGATCATCGACATGCTGCCTAGCTTAATTTATCAGATTCTTTCTTCTTCTTCTTCTGGCTTTGTTGATGATATGTAACCTTGGGCTACTTGCCTTGTCTATTTATAGATGCATGACAGCATGGGTACATGAATGGATTATTACTTGCTGTGCATAGATGCCATCCATCTTCTAGGGGCTTGTGGAAAACTAGTGGATGTGGATTCATTATTCGATGGCTACACGCACTGATAAAGGATTTATTTTCCCCAAAGATCATTCGAATCATTTGCTTTGAAGAGCATAGAATAAAAACACCTTTTCATCTTGTTCATATTCGGCCTTCGGTTCTGATGGTTTATTTTTATTTTTTAGAGATAAACAGTGACCTTTGTTTCATAGGTTTTTATCATTTATGCCACTAATTGTGTCTCATTACTTAGTTTTGACATTAGTAGCTACAACTGCTAAAAAATGACATCGTTTTGCTTGATGCTTTCTCAAAAATTTCATTAGACACCTAAAAAATGTCATCATTCCGATAGATGTTTACTCAAAAATGTCATTACACATTGTTACTATCAGGTCAAACTCGTTCACCATGTTTATAACCAAAATACTTCTAGACCCACATGTCAGCTCTCTCTACATCACAATGATAATTGTGGCCTTGTGGGCCCCACTTGTCAGGAGTAAGCAAGCAAAAAAATATAGACAAAAATAAAAATGTTGTTGGAGATCAAGTCACGTAGTGCGATATATAGAGGGAGAGCTGACATGTGAGTCCATGGGTATTTTGGTCACACAATATGGTAAATGGGCTTTGAGCCGATAGTAATGATGTCTAGTGGCATTTTTGGGCATGCGCCTAACGGAGTGATGACATTTTTTAGCAGTGAAAACTTCTAGTGGCAAAACTAAGCGGTGGGACACAACTAGCGACATAAATCATTAAGAAAGCCTATTTCATATAGCAAAGTTCAAAGGGATACAAGTGAAGAGGATTGGATAGCCAAATATGGCGTCCAGGATCTAAGGTAGTCGCTGTACGGGCAAGTCTAAGAGCCTCCACATTACAAATGTGCTTCTCATGGTCAAATTCGCAGGCCAAAAGAGAAGTCGAGTGACTAAAGATCTCCTTCAGGATCACACAATTGTCTCCCAGCTACTTCGTGGCGTGTAGATCTTGAATGACTCTTAGGCATCACAAGGCTCCATCGTGTTTGGGTCCATCACCCCTCCATGTACAATCACGGACAGTAGCGGCGGCAGGAAAAAGTGAAGCCCCAAGCGGCCTTTGGGGCACTGTAGCACTGTACAGTACCCAAAGGAAATTGGTCTCGCGCCCCAGGCAGCAGCCCGGGCTGCCTGGGGCCTGTCTCCGCCACTGATCACTGATGCGCCAAGAAAGCAACCTTTCCTAATTTCACTATGATTAATCTCCATGGTCATGTTGGGCTTAGTCACAAATATAAGGGTGAGGATGACCCCTCCTAGCAAATTTCTATACGTCGCATTCTGCGGCAGATTGCCACTATTTCACATGGGCTAGTGACTGATTGAACTGCGTTGTACAAGCCGGTTTTTGGAACCTTTTGAAAGGTTCCTAGCCGGTTTGGGAAACCTTCTAAAGGGTCCCTCATTCTTTTTCCCATTTTTTTGGTTTTTTCTTTTAATTTCTTTCCAAGTTTATTTTAAAAATGTTAAATTTTTTAAAAATGTCTTGTTGTAAAAAACATAAATACAAAATGTTCGTGTTTTTCAAAAAATATTCAGGAATTTCAAAAAATGTTCATGTTTCTCAAAAAAATTTGAAATAAAAAAATCTCCTATTTGTAAAATTTGTTCACAAATTCAAAAAGAATGCGTTTTCAAAAATTGGTTGCCTTTTGCAAAACTTATTCACAAATTTTAAATTGTTTGGTATTCCAAGAAATGTTCGGTACGTGTTAGGAAAACCCAATCGCTACAATATGAAACCCGAGTCGCCACACGCAAACACTTTATATGACTCGTGGGCTAGCCCAGGCAAGCAACCTATGCACATTTGCTTGACAATCTACCGTAGCGAGCGGCACATAAGGGCTCTTGCCCCCTCCCCCTCCTATCAAGCCCCTTACAAGCATGTGGTTTCCAAAAAAACACACCTTAAAACGGAGCAAAAGCTCTCCCACCGACAAGGGCCGGGATACACCACGCCTCCATGGCCCTAAGGCCAGAGAAGATGAAGCAGATCGGCGGCGGCGCCTACAGGAGGCGGAGAAACCCTAGTCACCGGAGGACTTTCTTGTGGAGGAAGAAGAAGTGGTCGGTCATACTAGCTAGTTTTAGGATTATTATTTATAACCAGCGCAACCATTTTTTTTATAAAGGGTGTTTTTATTAACTCAGATTATAGCATCTAGTAGCCAGCGCAACATAATTCAACAAATGCAATTCACATGATTTTACGATATTCAAATCATTGATACCATCTTCAGACCACAAACAACCTCACACCATAGAGGTTTTGGGTATATCTGGAGTTTCTACACCCTGGCCCAAATGCTCCTGAGTGAACAGTACATTCAAAAAAAATAGGAAATAAATCTAAAAAATTTCTGAATATTTTTTGGTAAAATTTAAGGTTTGGAGTGTATGCAAAAAATTATCACGAAATCACATCGATGGAAGGCGTGGCGAAAAAACAAAAATGTTGCTCTAAAAATCTTATTTTCAAACACATTTTGGAGCTCTGATTTTTTTTTTCACGACTCTCACCAATGTGATTTCTTGATAAAATTTTGCATGCACAAAACATATTTCTTGAAGTATACCAAAAAAAAGATTTTTTTGAATTTTTTTTCCTATTCTTTCATTTCACTGTTCACAACAAGAGCATTTGAGGCCGGGTGTACAAAGGTACTTTCGATATCATAGGGACAAATAGCAACAGGAAACAAAGAAAATTCTGCAAGTCCTTACAAAAAGCCCCTTTCTTTTGTTTTGAATATAATTCTACTTACTCTTTTTCAATCTTTAAAAAAAACTATTCTTACAACAGAACTTTCCATCTAATTCACAACAAATTGGACCATTAACTGGAATTCTCTTTTTCTTATTGCGGTAGACTCTTATATAGATTTGGTATCGAATTGGAAAATTCCTCAACTTAATTTTTTCAAGCTCAATGCTAACAACCAGCTCTTGCTGATTCTTCAGAAGAAAACCCAGAACACAAAGACAGTTCAATGCTAGAATTTTCTCAATACTTAATGACCAGTTCAATGCAAGAATCTGCAGTAGTAGCAACACAGGTATGGCACAAACGATAGAATTACACACGATATAAAGGGTAAACTTATCATCACTTTTTCATCATCCAAACTCAAAGCCACATCACATCATAAGTTTGTAAACACAAACAAACATAACAGAGATAGAAACACGACAGAATTGGAGTACACCGACGACACCAGACCTGTGAACCCAGAGACAGAAGCAGCGCCATGAGCAGGCACTTACTGGCCACCACGCAGGCGGAGTACCAGGTGAAGGGTAGACTCCTTCTGGATGTTGTAGTCTGCCAGGGTGCGGCCGTCCTCGAGCTGCTTGCCGGCGAAGATCAGACGCTGCTGGTCCGGGGGAATACCCTCCTTGTCCTGGATCTTTGCCTTCACGTTGTCGATGGTGTCCGAGGACTCCACCTCCAAGGTGATGGTCTTGCCCGTCAGGGTCTTGACGAAGATCTGCATGCCTCCACGGAGCCTGAGCACCAGGTGGAGGGTGGACTCCTTTTGGATGTTGTAGTCAGCCAGGGTGCGG